>NW_006159804.1:364383-385653 GCF_000334495.1 Tupaia belangeri chinensis | reverse complement strand
AAGATCAGTAGACAACTCCTGTTCTTTTTAGTTTGTTTGTTTCTGTTTGCATGGAACACCTTTTTTTCTAGCCTTTTAGTCTAGGTATGTATTTATTTTTATTTATTTATTTATTTATTTATTTTTTGGAGAGGTTTTCGCTATAGGGGGAGAGGTTTTCGCTATAGGGCGTGTGTGCTCACCAGACAGACAGAGAGAGACATTGAGACAGAAAGCGAGAAATCACCCCCCAGGGGGGATGGTCACGCCACAATCCCTTCTTCTCCATTCTCCTCTTGGGATCTTGGGCACGCACGCACACGCACCCGGCGTGAGTTTTAAGCCACCGGGTCCGGGACACGAATGGTGGTCGACTATGTGGGAGTCCAGCAACATAGCCATTATGCTAACTGCTGGTTCCCTGTATTTATCCATGAAGTAGGTTTCTTGTAGGCAACAGATGGAAGGTTTCTGTTTTTTGTCCATTCAGCCAGTTTGTGTATTTTGATTGGAGAACTTAGGCCATTAACATTCAATGTTATTTTCAATGTTTCCAGACTTGTCCCTACCATTAAGTTAGCCATTTTCTCGATTGTTTTTTGTTCTCTTATATCTGTCTGTCTGTCTTTAGTTTTCTTGGGATACCACTTCCTTCAGAATTTCTTGAAGAGCTGGGCTAGAGTTGGTGAATTCTTTCAGATTTTGCTTATCTGAAAATATTTTTATCTTTTCTTCTCATATGAAGGATAATCTTTTTTTTTTTTTTGAGAGTTTTTTTTTTTGCTATAGGGCACGTAGCTCACCAGAAAGACAGAGAGAGACAGAGAAAAAGAAAGCAAGAAATCACTCCCCAGGGGGTATGGCCATGCTGCAATACCCTCTCTTCTATTCTCCTCTTGGGATCTTGGACATGCACACACATACGCCCGACATGAGTTTAAGCCACTGGGTCTGGAATTTGAATCATGGTTGACTACATGGGAGTCCAGCGACATAGCCATTATGCCAACTGCTGGTCCCAAAGGGTAATCTTGCTGGATATAGTATCTTGGTTGAAATTGCTTTTTATTTAACACTTTTAATGTATTTCTCCATTCTATTCTTGCTTGCAGTGTTTCTGATGAGGGGTATAGTGTTAGTCTGATGGAATAACCCTTGTAAGTTGATGTTTCTCTCTTGCCAATTTTAGAATCTTGTCTTTGTGGTTTTGGCCAGTCTGGCAATGATATGCTGTGGAGAAGATCTCCTTGTGTTGATTCTATTTGGGGTCTTTTGTATTTCTTGGGTCTAGATGTTTGAATGCTTCTCTAGGCTTTGAAAGTTTTATTTCAAGATTTCATGGAATAGATTCTCTATGCCCTTATTAGTCACTTCACCTTTTGGGATATCAATTATTTGTGTATTTGAACATTTAATGAAATCTAGTATTTCTTGTATATTATCCTCATTTGTTTTTGGTTGTTTTCTCTATCTTCCCTCCCCCAACTCAGGTCAAAGGTTCCATCTTCCATATCAGAGATTCAATCTTCTGCATGTGTAATATGCTTTTTGTACTTTCAAGGGAAGTTTTGATATCCTGTATTACAACCTTCATCTCTACAGCTCCATTTGATTCTTTTTGATGGTGTCTATTTCTTCTTTCAAATTGTGTAAGGACTTCCTCATCTTCTGTTGTTCATTATCTCTTTTCTCTTACATCTTCTGGAGTTCATTGCCCTTTTCTCTTGTATCTCTTTAAGTTTTGCCACTATGAATATTCTGAATTCTTTATGTAACATTTCCATGAATTCCATTGGGCTGTCTGTGGATGATGAGAACTTGTTCTTTTCTCTTAGGGGAGAAATATTTTCTTGGTTTTTCATAGTTCTTGTGCCTCTGTGGTGGTTTCTGGTCATCAAATGGATTATATGTTTCTTCTCTGGGACCTGCACTGTTGTTACTGAGCCTGCATGTTCCAGATGTCTCTCAGATTCTAAAGATGCACCTCGGGCTGAACTGCAGGGTCTCATCTGAGGAAGAAAGTATGGGAAACTTTAAAGTCTGTGATAAACAGGAGAAAATGGAGGTTCCAAAGTGGTCCATGGCCTCAGTCCACACACTCACTTCTGCCATGCAGGAGTTGGGCAAAAAGGTGGGGCAGAAGTTGGGAGCAAGAGGACATTTGGAGCAGATAAATGGGGTGCACAGGCCCAAGGTAGTCTCTGGCCTTGGTCAGCACTTTTACTTCTGCTCCCCCAACATATATTTTTGAAAATTCCATCTATTGTACAATCTTGACAACATTGAATTATTAATTTTGGAGATTGAAGTCTTCAGAGAAGATATATAGTGGTATCAAATTATGCTTTTATTCTGTATTCCTATTAACAATAAAAATACTGAACACATTTAAAATTTTTTATCAACCATTTGAAACTACTGTCATGAAGTTCAAGTGTTCTGCCCATTTTCTTTGGGTGTTTTGTTTCTTGTTATAGTTTAATTCATATGGCATAGTGCTTTTCATATTCTCATTATGAGTCTTTTGTTGGATATAGGAATTGCAGCTACCTTCTTCTATCAGTGTACTATCATTTTATTCAATCAATTGTATCTTTTTAAAAAAATTGCAAAATTGTTCACCTACAGAGAGACAGAGAGAAAGAGAGAGGGAGAAAGCATCTCCCAGTGGGGCATTTCTCTAGAAACTTTATTGTTTTCCTATTATATGCAGACCTATGATCTATCCCAAAGAAATTTTTGTGTATTGTATAAGGAAGTTAGGTAAGGGTCTATGTTCTCTTTCTTTTTCTTTTTTTGACTAATAGATAAGCAATTGTTTTCTTATTCCAGAATATCTTATTGAAAAGATCATCCTTGCTTCCAGTGAAATAGAAAGACATCTTCGATGATCACTATTTGCAGATCCATTACTGAACTGTATTTGTTACACTGACTTAATTTTTCTGTGTTTATGCCCACTCTTTTAATTACTATAGATTTAGAGTAAATCTTGAAGACTTACAGTGTAATTTCTGCAACTTTGTGTTTGTTTTCAAGATTGCCTTGGCTATTTCAGGTTTTTTACATTTACATGTAAATTCTTAAGTCAGCTTTTCAATTCTTCTCCAAAATGTACTGGATTTGCAGAGAATTCAAAGCTGAATTTGAAGGAAAATTGTCATTCTAATCACATGGATTTTTCTAATCTTTAAACACTGGGCTAAGTCTTCATTTTTTGAGCAAAATTTTATAATTTTCATGCATGATTCTTGCATATATTGCATTGTACTTATTTACTTCTAGGCATTTAATATTTGCATGCTAGTATAAATGTTATAAAATTCCTTTCTAATTGTTTGCTACTGGTATAGAGAAATTTTACTCTTGAATATTGGCCTTTATAATGTAACTTCATTAAATTAATCATTAATTCCAATAGTTAATAAATTCTTCTAGATCTCTTATGTACACATGTATGTGATCTGCTAGTAAAAATATTCAGTTTATTCATTTATAACCTTTCTATTTTTATTCATTTTTGTAATTTTATTTTCAGTTAATTACTGATGTACATGCAGTTGTAAGAATCAGAATTGCTCATTGAAGTATTATTATGGTTGATGCTTTTAAAAGTTTTCAGTTGAGCTAGCAGGTGGAATTGTGGTAAAGGTGCTGGACTCCCACATGGCTGACTGTGGTTGGCATTCCAGACCTTGGTGGCTTACTTTTTCACTTTCCCTCTCTCTCTGTCTCTGGTGAGTACATATGCCCTGTGGCTAATTTAAAAAGTAATAATAATAATAATAATAATAATACATAAAATTAAATAAATAACTCTTAAAAAAAAAAGTCTTTCAGATGACCACAACATATGACTTATTTTAGTTCTAGACATTTCTTGGTTGTCTTTTTTTTTTTTTAATTTTTCTCCATCCTTGGTTAGATTAGAAAGTTTTTGAATTGTACTCTAGATATTTTGAACATTATATCATGGGATAGTATACTAGTTAATCTTTTATTTGTATCTGTCAGACTCCCTGGTGAGGGGTACATCTAGTGTGTGTGGGTTGCCTGTGCAGCATCAGGTCAGACCCTGCCAATACCACCCTAATAAAAGCAGAATGCTGACTCACCTAGCACTATTGCAGATAAATTTAGTTCTGCTTTTGCCTCATTGACATCTTCTAGGTTGGGCCAGTTTGTACCTCCTGGTTATCATCAAGTGGGACTTACTGACTCCAGTAGAGGGAGGCAGAGGAAGCAGGGTGCCAAGTGGCCCTTCTCATCTTCCACTACATCACTTCGACTCCTCAATGCCAGGTTGTGTTGAGGCTCAGCTCCCCTAGTGGGTCCCACTGATACCAGGAGATGGTGAGCCATAGTGCCAATTAACCTGCTTCATACTGCCTCTTTCAGTTCATTGCTGTTGGCTGAATGTGGAAGTTCAGCTCTCTGCTGAGCTTTTAGTAACACCCAGATTGGGAAAACAGAGTATTAACTGATCCTGACTTATACTGCCTTGTACAGTCTCACTGCAACTGGGGAGGGATAGAAAATCAGTTTGCCAGTGGGGAAAGTAGGAAAATCAGCTTCCCACTGGGACCCACTGATACTACTGTATTGGAGTAATCAAAGCACCATCTTTGTCTAGGTGGGGCACAAAGGGGTCAGAGTCTCACCATATGTAGCATGTATATAAGGGGGTTTGGGAGTTAGCTCTGCATTTAGCCCACTAATAACACTTGAGCAGGAAATTAGAGTACTACCAGTTTCTCACAGGTGGAGGCTGAAACAGTAGACCCCACTCATACCACTGAGCAGGAGAATGTAGAGCCCCTGTCTCATTCATGGGCAGAGGTAGAGTTGGGAGACAGGTCAGTTCTCTGACCAAGTCAAATCTTATAGGAGGTGGTGCAGTTTTTTTGATGGTGTTTGACTAGAGTAGAATGGCTATTGCCATAAAGGAACTTTGCTGGTAGCTATATTTTTAGCTGGGCCTTTCTCTAGAGAAACAACTTTTCTTTGCCTTTTTTTTCCTCAGTGCCTGTTGCTGATTTTGGGTTGGAGTCACCTGCAGTACCTAATAAGATATATGAGAAAGAACAAGAAAACCAGGAACTAATTGCTGAGCCATTCATCAAGTTTCAAGCTCCCTAGGCAATTTGCATTCTTCTTTCTACCTTTTATTCTGACGCTTGTTTGCTGTTGTATATCCATGGTTGTAAGGCACAGAGTCTAAGAGAACGGAGCTACTCTATCCTGCTTAGAACCAGTAGTCTTCAATGGCTTTTTTACAGACTAAAGTCTCCAACACATTATCTAAATCCAGTGAAAATAGTTGTCATCTTATTTTATTCCTGGATCTGAAAAAATGTTTAAAACCTTATCAGCATGCTGTTAAATGTAGCCTTTTATTGTAGACTTTTTGTTTGATTAAAATAATTTTGTTATATTCCTAGTTTGCTGAAAGGTTTTAGGATAATAGGTGTTGAAATTTATCTAACATGTTTTTCTGCCTTTATTGCAAGAATCATAGTTTTTCTCCTTTGTTTGGCTAAGAGGATGAATTACATTGGTAGGTTTCAAATGTTAAATCTGCTGTGCATTTTCAGAACACAGAACATTTTTACACAATGTATAGAAGGAATACCTTCTATATATTGTCGGATTTGATATTCTACTATTTCATTAAGAATTTTGCCTTTGAATTTACAAGAGAGATTATCATCTTAAATTTTTTCATTGGATTCTTGATTTTATATTTGGTATTTTAGCTTCTAGAATTTTTTTCTTTCAAACTATCTTCTTTTATATTTTTACAATCACTACTTCAAAGTTCTCAGCTTATTTCCTGTTAACAAAATATAGGTTTTGTGGGGAACAAATGATGGCACAGAGGTAAAATATGATGCTTTCTGAGGCAATCTTCATAGGAAGGTTTCCGGTTCAAATCTAGTGATCTCTCTGAGTACAGCAGATGCCGGTCTGTTCTTGATCCTGGGCTGGTTAAAGGCTGAGGGTCTGGTGCCTAGACCATGTCAGGGGTGCAGTCTCTCTTTCTCTGTCTCTATCACTTATAGGAGAAATAATTTCTCCCTCTCTTTCTGTCTTTCTCTATGCTTATGTATACACACCCCCACACACAGACACACACACACACACATAGATATGTATATGTATATATATTACAGTTCTGATATCTAGAACCCCTTTTGTTCTATTTATTTTTTCTAATGCTTCTTTTAGTTTTCATTGCTGCAGACTGAAGTCTTGGTCATTTTGATTATGTAACAGACTTAATAATTGTGAATGTATTTGTAGAAATAATTTGAAGATGAGAATAATGTCAGTATCCTTCATAAAGTACACATATTTACTGCTGCTAAGTATGTGAGAACACCAGCAATCACTACCAGAAATTACTTTACTCAGGTCTCAGGAATTGAGGATACTTGAAAGGTTTTGTTTGCCTCATTTTAGTTTTGTTTTTGCAGTCTCTGTGAGAGCCAATTAGGTTCTCTTTTCAGTTCATCTTCCTAGGTTGTAACCCTTGAGCGTCCCAATTCAAAGTGTTGAGGTTACTAAAACTTTCATTCTTTTTGAACTCTGGACTTCAAAGTTGTTTGTTTGTTTGTTTGTTTGTTTTCCCCATCCAATACGTTATAAGTGCTATCAGACTCTCAGCAGGCCAAATACTGTCAGGAGAAAAGCTGCCCCAATGCTGGTTTATCTCTTCTCATTTCTATCGTCTTCCCAAAATGGTTCTTGTAAAATATTCTTCATCTCTTGATGGTTAAAGTATACTTTATACACACTAATACCTATCTTTATCATCTCTTTCTCTTTCTCTATCAAGTCTATTTGTCCTTACTGAGAGAATTGATTCTAGCTATTTAACTTGTTATTATTAAAAAGAAAATGTGATTTTCACATTTAGATCAAGAGGTCAATAATTCTGTGAATGTAGAGATTATTGTTTTTATCTATAATAATTAGGTAATACCAAAAAGTTATTTTAAAAAATACATTGTTAAAGATCTGGTTGAAAGAGACATTTTACAGTGCATTATATAAAAAGTCATAGAAGAAAACATAACATGGAAGTCACAGAATCCATAGTAATCACAGACAATAAGAAAACCAAGACCAGAACTGTCTTCTCCCTTGTACTGTCCTAGTTTTAGGAGTACTCAGTTTAACTCAAGCAATATTATTTCTCAGTTATCATTACTGAACTATGATATAACCAAAAGAGAGCAGAAAGATGTGGAATTCCACTTGCAATGAGGAAAAGTTGGAGAAACAAAATAAGTTTAACAGAGACAGGATGTAATTTAGAAGAGACATTATGGGGACTGGCAGATGGTGTAATGGTTACCTCACTGGACTCCCACATAGTGAAACACAGTTAGAGTGCTGGACACAGTGGCTTAAAACTCATGCCAGGTGCATGTGTGTGCATGCCCAAAGTCCCGAGAGGAGAATGGAGGAGTAGGGATCGAGGCATAGCCATCCCCCCCACTGGGGGATGATTTCTGATTCCTGTGTCTCTGTCTCTGTCTCTTCAGTGAGCGCACATATCCTCTGACAAAAATCTCTCAAAAAAAAAGAAGTGACATTATAACTATGTTCAAATATCTAAATAACTATGTTCATATATCTGAATTTGTTTTTGTTGAAGAGAGACTTGATTTAGTGCATATTGCTTTAAAAGCAAATATAGGGAGTTAAATAAAAATAGGAAAGGAAATATTCCGAACTGTCAAATAATATGGAGAGTGTTGCAAAACAACATTATCTGCCATGGGAAGTCTATATAAAGGGAGGAAGACTATGTCTCAAGCTTCTCCTATATGTGTGTATTCATTACAAATCTAGAGTACTTAGAAACTATGCTTTAAGGTTTGCCTGGCAGCAGCATGTAAGATATGTAGTAGGAGAGTTTACAGTTAAATAGACTGGGTAATCAAAGTTATGAGAACCCAGGCATGACCATAGGGAAAGAAATCACACTGCAAGCATATAAAATAACAAGATTCAGGAAATACAAAGGTATTTTCTTTACTCTGGTCTTCACCAACTGAATATTTTCAAGGCAGAAACTCAAGGAAAGCTTTGTTAGCATCTTAGAGTTTTAATTACTCTCAAGGCTTTAAAGGACATCTATTAAGGATACTTAAAGGTTACCTTTTACCTGCGTGATAAAGACTGACACTACATTCAATTAGGCCTCTTCAGTGTTGTGTAACTCACTCAGGAACCTGGAACTGACTCTAGGTAGCTAGATAGGTAGTCAAATGGAAAAGGAGAAAGCAGCAAAGAATTTCTAATGTTTATAATTGATCAATTAATATGTAACAGTTTTACATAGTCATTAATAATCATCCTATGTAGTCATTAAAAATAGAAAAATTTAGTCATTTTATAAATTACATCCAGTTTTGAGAAAAAAAAATGCAAGAAACATTATTAGTTTTATTTTAGGTACTTTATTTTTGTGTAAATATATATATATATATATATGTATAATATATAAATTACAGTTATGATATCTAGAACCCCTTTTGTTCTATTTATTTTTTCTAATGCTTCTTTTAGTTTTCATTGCTGCAGACTGAAGTCTTGGTCATTTTGATTATGTAACAGACTTAATAATTGTGAATGTATTTGTAGAAATAATTTGAAGATGAGAATAATGTCAGTATCCTTCATAAAGTACACATATTTACTGCTGCTAAGTATGTGAGAACACCAGCAATCACTACCAGAAATTACTTTACTCAGGTCTCAGGAATTGAGGATACTTGAAAGGTTTTGTTTGCCTCATTTTAGTTTTGTTTTTGCAGTCTCTGTGAGAGCCAATTAGGTTCTCTTTTCAGTTCATCTTCCTAGGTTGTAACCCTTGAGCGTCCCAATTCAAAGTGTTGAGGTTACTAAAACTTTCATTCTTTTTGAACTCTGGACTTCAAAGTTGTTTGTTTGTTTGTTTGTTTGTTTGTTTGTTTGTTTGTTTGTTTGTTTGTTTGTTTGTTTGTTTGTTTGTTTGTTTGTTTGTTTGTTTGTTTGTTTGTTTGTTTGTTTGTTTGTTTGTTTGTTTGTTTGTTTGTTTGTTTGTTTGTTTGTTTGTTTGTTTGTTTGTTTGTTTGTTTGTTTGTTTGTTTTCCCCATCCAATACGTTATAAGTGCTATCAGACTCTCAGCAGGCCAAATACTGTCAGGAGAAAAGCTGCCCCAATGCTGGTTTATCTCTTCTCATTTCTATCGTCTTCCCAAAATGGTTCTTGTAAAATATTCTTCATCTCTTGATGGTTAAAGTATACTTTATACACACTAATACCTATCTTTATCATCTCTTTCTCTTTCTCTATCAAGTCTATTTGTCCTTACTGAGAGAATTGATTCTAGCTATTTAACTTGTTATTATTAAAAAGAAAATGTGATTTTCACATTTAGATCAAGAGGTCAATAATTCTGTGAATGTAGAGATTATTGTTTTTATCTATAATAATTAGGTAATACCAAAAAGTTATTTTAAAAAATACATTGTTAAAGATCTGGTTGAAAGAGACATTTTACAGTGCATTATATAAAAAGTCATAGAAGAAAACATAACATGGAAGTCACAGAATCCATAGTAATCACAGACAATAAGAAAACCAAGACCAGAACTGTCTTCTCCCTTGTACTGTCCTAGTTTTAGGAGTACTCAGTTTAACTCAAGCAATATTATTTCTCAGTTATCATTACTGAACTATGATATAACCAAAAGAGAGCAGAAAGATGTGGAATTCCACTTGCAATGAGGAAAAGTTGGAGAAACAAAATAAGTTTAACAGAGACAGGATGTAATTTAGAAGAGACATTATGGGGACTGGCAGATGGTGTAATGGTTACCTCACTGGACTCCCACATAGTGAAACACAGTTAGAGTGCTGGACACAGTGGCTTAAAACTCATGCCAGGTGCATGTGTGTGCATGCCCAAAGTCCCGAGAGGAGAATGGAGGAGTAGGGATCGAGGCATAGCCATCCCCCCCACTGGGGGATGATTTCTGATTCCTGTGTCTCTGTCTCTGTCTCTTCAGTGAGCGCACATATCCTCTGACAAAAATCTCTCAAAAAAAAAGAAGTGACATTATAACTATGTTCAAATATCTAAATAACTATGTTCATATATCTGAATTTGTTTTTGTTGAAGAGAGACTTGATTTAGTGCATATTGCTTTAAAAGCAAATATAGGGAGTTAAATAAAAATAGGAAAGGAAATATTCCGAACTGTCAAATAATATGGAGAGTGTTGCAAAACAACATTATCTGCCATGGGAAGTCTATATAAAGGGAGGAAGACTATGTCTCAAGCTTCTCCTATATGTGTGTATTCATTACAAATCTAGAGTACTTAGAAACTATGCTTTAAGGTTTGCCTGGCAGCAGCATGTAAGATATGTAGTAGGAGAGTTTACAGTTAAATAGACTGGGTAATCAAAGTTATGAGAACCCAGGCATGACCATTGACAGTGGGTATGACAGGACATGGAAGCCAAAAGGAACTTTTGCTGAGGTACCAAATGATTTGGTGCTTTTCCAGCTTAAGAAAGAAAAAAATAGAAGAGTATTCAAAAATGCCTTATTAATGCTGTGCCTTCGCACTAGAAAAAATGTAAGATCCAATGGGGTAATAGATGTGAAAACTCACATTAGAAGTTGTAAAGAAATTATGAAATATTTGTTATTACATAGTTTTTTATATAAAATTTTACTTTCTGATTTCTAAAACTATATCCTTTCCTGAGAAGCAGTCATTTGTTCTATAAGATTTTCTACCTCTATAATCTGTCCTACTGAAAAATTGCAACAACCCATGTGTGAATAATAGAAATTTTTCATTATTTCTGCCTAATTCAATCTTTGGCTTTTCCAATTTAAAGGAAGTTCAGGCTCATTATCCATCCTGGAATGGTGGATTATCACAGCATAATAGTATTACCTTAGTATGAAATGTTCAGAATTGGTACAATACTTCCTATGTATCATAAAATACTTGTTTTTTTTATTGTTTATTCTATTTCATTCATTATTTGCATGACACTGTATAAGAAATTTTAATTACACCAGGAAACAAGATCATGCAATTCATATTTTGTATAGTTTTCTTTGTATTTTTCCTGTAGGCGGAATAATGGCCACCTGAAGATATCCACATCGTAATCTCTAGAACCTTTGAATATATTGCCTTACATAACAAAAAAGACTTTGTACATGTGATTAAATAGAAGACCTGGATATGAGGTTATCTTGGATTATCCAGGCCAATCTAATCATGAGTCCTTAAAAGCAGAGAACTTTTTGCGACCAGCAGTTAGCGTAATGGCTATGTCGCTGGACTCCCACATAGTCGACCGGTTCGCGTCCCGGACCCAGTGGCTTAAACTCACGCTGGGCGCGTGTGCGTGTGTGCCCAAGATCCCGAGAGGAGAATGGAGGAGAAGGGATTGTGGCGTGGCCATCCCCCCCGGGGGGTGATTTCTCACTTTCTATCTCTCTGTCTGTCTCTGTCTGTCTGGTGAGTGCACATGCCCTATAGCAAAAACTTCTGCAAAAAAAAAAGAAAAAAAAAAAAGCAGAGAACTTTTTTCATCTGTAGTCAGCGAGTATTTCTACTAGACAGAAAGATAAGTCCTAAACTTAAATTTTGAAATATTTCCATGATGAAAGACCAGAAAGAATAAATGAACAGAGAACATAAAGATAGGCTAGATGAAAACAATCCTCTTCTTAATCATAGTTCCCTGTGCCAAGAAACTCTTCTCTACCTTGAAACTCCTATCATTCATGAAATAAAACAAGAGTCAGCATAAATATTCAGGAGAAAGTGATGGATTCTGATTGTAGTGAGGAATAATTTGCACATGCTGGTATCTTATAAATACCACGAATGTATTGAACTTTTCGAGACAATTTGATAGTGCTCATTGACTGTCTCCCTGTAACCTGTTACAGGAATAAACTCCCTTCTTCTCTAGCCTCTGCCTTCCATCTCACTGACAGCAATAAGAAGTAGTTGGACTTATGTGGCCAGTAACAATGTCTCATAAAGTTGAAAAGACATACTATCTGGCGTTTTATAGGAAATATGTGTCAATTCCTGTGTCAAATTAACTATTGTTATTTTATAATATGGGGAATAAGGGCATAGATGATATATTATCATTTGAGATTGAATGAATGGAATCACAATAAAATGCTTCTTTCTTGTCCTAGGAGTATATCTTTCCTCTTCTTGAGACACTTCAGACAGAAGTATTGAATCATCTGTACAAACACTTCACTACTCTGATTTCTCCCTCTTACTTAGTATTAATAGATCATTACATTAATACCTGGAGTTATATTCATCTTGAATATCAACTGGGGAAAGGGGGAGAAAATCTAAGACAAAAGAGTGTAGGATATTAACATTTAGTTTCATTTAATAAGAATAAAAATCCAGGCAAATATCTCCATATAAAAATCTCAAATCCATATTTTTTTTCAATTAAATTGAGCCATTTTTAACTAGATAATTAAATCAAGATGCAGTACTAGAGGGGTGTAGAATGTATTTTGAGGGACAAAGAAATTGTCCCTCAGATGAAATTCCTCAGATGAAATTAAGCTGAGTCATTAAAGATGAATAGAATCTTACCAGGATGGGGGCCAGCAGGTAGTCTGGTAGTTAAAGGGACTGGATTCCCACATGGCCGACCATGTTTCAAGTCCCCAACCTGGTGTCTTGCTTTCTTGCTTTCCCTTTCTCTCTCTCTCCATTTTTGTCTGGTCAAATTAAAAAAATAATAATAATAATGAATGGAATTAAGTAAATAAATAATTCTTTAAAAAAAAAAAAGAATTTTACCAGGATAACAACATTAAGAAAAGCATTTTAAGCAGAGGGAAAAGAATAGTTAATAAATAATGTGTTGCATATTGTCTTTGTTTAGCTGCTATAACAAAAATATAGCACAGAGTGGATTATAAACAACAGAGGTTTATATCTCACATTTTTAGACGTCCAAGACGAAGTCTTCAGCAAATCCTATGTCTGATGAGGACCATTTTCTAGTTCCTAGATGGTGCTTTCTAGTTCCTAGATGGTGCTTTCTAGCTGTGCCCTCACATACAGGGGTCTCCCTTAGATCTTGTTTATAAAAGTACCAATTTCACTTATAAATTCTTCACCACCACAACCTGCCTAATCACCACTACTAATATCATCACATTGGGCTAGGGATTTCAACATATGGATTTGGAAGAAGATGCAAACATTGACACCATGACAGGCACTCAAATGAATATATTTTGTTTTAGTTTGCTTCTTGTTTTAGTTTATTTTGTGTTAGTTTTCTCAGTCTTACCAAAGACTGGGTAACTTAAAAAATGGCAATTTATCTTCTCACAATTCTGAAGACTGGAGGTCCAAAATCGAGCTGTTGGATTTCCTCTGAAGCCAATCTTCTTGGTTTGTAGAAGGCTGTCTTCTCCCTGTGTGTTCATATGATGTTATATCTCCATCTGCCTTTGTTTCAATTTCTTCTTTTTTGTTTTAATTGATATATGGTGCTCGCACTTACCAGAGAAAGACAGAGAGAGAGAGAGGGAGAGAAAGGAGAGAGAGACAGAGAAAGTACTCCCTCAGTGCAATGAAGTCACACTGCAATCCTCTGTCTTCTATTTCTCCATTCTTTTGGGATCTGGGACATGTAATAACACATGCCCAGACTGTTTTTCAAGTTGCCAGGGCCAGAATTTCATTAAACAAAAGGCTTCGAGACTAGCCCTTGATTTCCTCATATAATTATTAGGACACCAGTCATGTTGGTTTAGGGGCCACCCTAATAAATTACTTATCTCTTTAAAGATCCTATCTCCAAATACAGTCATATTATCAGGTACTGGGGGTTAGACTAGAACATATGAATTTTAAGGTGACACAATTCCTATGTGCATGTGTATAGGTGTGTGTGTGTGTGCGTGTGTGTGTATCTGGGGCCAGCAGGTGGTATGGTGGTTAAGGGCACTGGACTCCCACATGCCTGACTGTGGTTCAAGTCCCAGACCCTGGCAGCTTGCTTTTTCACTTTACCTCTCTCTTTCTTTATATATATATATATGATTGATTTAAGGGTTAGGGTTAGGGTTAGGTTAGGGTTAGGGTTAGACCACCAGGAAGAATACTGAAGAAATATGTGACTTTAAAAGTTGTCATCCAGATATGAATGTCATACTAAGGGATTTGAATTTACTTTTCAAATAATGAGGACTCAAAGACTGGTTTTAACAGAGAAGTATAACAATCAGATTTATATTTTAGAAAAATATATCTGTATAGCAGTGGGCACAGTTATAGAGAGGACATATTAGAAGAAAAAAGACTAGGAGGTTAGGAGGTTAGTTTATAGCATAGGACATTCCACTGGAGATGGAGGTCTGTAAAAAAAACAACAAATAAAAAATAAAACCATGGAGCATTGTGCAGAAGAGAAGGGCAATGTTGTACAGAGGTTTCTGGGAAATTCTAACTGTTGACCCCTTAAAAATATAAGGAGAGGAACCAGAAGTTTGAGCTTCTGGGTCACTAGTGGCTCTATTAGTGGAGATCAGAGATGCAAAAGATTATTTTACTTTGGGAATTTTTTACTTTCAGTTACTTATTCAATGTCCAGTAAGTCACTGGATAAATGAGCTTTTAGAAGCCAGAATATAGGTCTGGATGAGAGAACAAACTTGTGTCATCAGTATTTATAGGAGTTAACTAAATCCCCACATGGAAAATACAAATCATTACCCTATAATAAGTTCCAAATGCTACTCTGTAGCCCTGTACTTTTCTTCAGAACTTCTCAGATGGTGCCTCCACCATTGCTGTTTTTCACATCCCCCCTTCAAGTGGGAACCTTCTAGCCTCCTCAGACCATGTTGCTATGCAAACATAATAATTTTATTTACCCTTTCCTAATTCAGATGACGAAATTTCTGATTAGCTGTCACCATCAGATGTAAGTCTCTCTTCATCTTTTGATTAGATTAAAGCAAAACATTTAAATTAGTCTCCAAGCTTTACATCTACCCTCTCTCCAATCCTTAGGTACACAACTGCTCCGTGTATGTTCTATAAGATGTAGCTTGTCTCTCTGCCCCTTCCAGATTTCTTAGCTTGGGCCTACGGTCTGGGCTCTACCTACTCCTACAACGCTGTCTGCCTCCTTTTCTCTACATGAACCTTCTCTCCAGTTGGGCTATGCTCAGCTCACTTCTCTCGTTTTCATGTCCGCGCTGTCCACCTGTATTTAACCAAGTCCCTGCTTTGCTCCTTGAAGTAGAAATGCTCAGTATCTATCTCCTCTAAAAAGGCTACTCTGACTGTCCCAGCAATGGATCTTCCTTAATTATCTATGACATTACTTGGATTGAAAGTTATTTACTGCCTTGTATACTGTATTAGTCTGCTTGGTCCACCTTAAAAAAACTCCCACAGATTAGCTGGTTTAAGTCACAGAAATTTATTTCTCACACTTTTAGGGGCTGACATATCTAAGATCAGGTACTGGCCAATTCATGCCTAGAGAGGGTCTTCTTCCTGTCTTGCAAATGGTCACCTTCTCACTGTGTTCACATGGTCGTTCCAGAGTAAAGGAGCTTATGCTCTTCCTTTTCTTATAAGCCAACCAATCTATTGGATATGGAGTCCACCTTTATGACTTCATTTAGCCTTACTTACCTCCTAAAAGTTCTATTTCCAAATATAGTCATATTGAAGTTAGGGATTTAACATATGAATTTTGTCGAAAGTAACTCAGTGCCTGACATATCATCACTTACTGGATTATCTACCTATCTATATATAAGTGAATTATTGCCTCAGCTAAATTGAAATCCCTCTAAGGTAGATTCCCTCTTTTATTTGGTCTTTATTGAGTATTTCTCAACTAGTTGCTGGCTACATAGTTACATATGCACATTAAATGACAAAGTGGCACTAGATTACTTCTTTTAATTTTTGTCAGACGATGCATGTGCTCACCAGAGAGCTGGGGGACAGCACTTCTGATGGGGAATAGCCATGCCACAAGCCCTTCATTTCCATTCTTTCAGGATTTGAGGCAGGCAACACACACGTGCCTGGTATGTTTTTCAAACTGTGGGGGCCCAGGACCCAAGCCTCATGGTTGACTGTGGGATCTAGCTGCCTTCAGCAGCAGGCCATTGGCTGTACTGGATAACTTCTCTTAACATGCACAATGTCTCAAAGTCATGTTTTACTTTGCTCACTCTTGTTTTTCATAATGTTCTAGTTTTAGGTTTCTAGATGGTACATACTGGTCACTCAGATGGTATAGTTTGATGACAGACTGATATCGAGAATTAAATCCTATGAGGCCAGGCAGTGTGTCAGTGTAAAGCAGCTGGACCCACATGGGAAGGTCCTGGGTTCATATCCTGGAACTTCCCTATGCATGCCAGGCACCTGTGCATGTACCAAATGTCTGGATGGCTGAGACTGGGGGTGGATAGTAGTATAAAGACCCTGTTGGTAGAGCTTGACTTTCTCACACTCTGAGTCTCTCTCCTATCAGAAGAAAGAAATAAACAAGTAAACTTAAAAATAGAGAAATCCTATCCAGCTCTAAATTTTCTCTTGAGGGTGGGCATATGTTTTAATTGCACTATTCTGTCTATCTCTCATTGGCTGTTGATAAATAAACTTCAGTTATCATTTTTATCCACTTTTTCTTACCTCCTCTTTCTCATTTTCATTTTTAAAAAAGGGTATAAAAAAGTCATGAAAGAGAAGAAGTCAACTTTTCCCCTAACTATGAGCAGGTCATACATTTTTAAAAAGAAAAGTGTAAAAATAATCTTAGACTAAGATAAATTTTTCTCTTAATGCATTAATACACACTTTTTAGATAATTTATATCCTGTAGTCTATCAAATCAAAGACTATGGGTAGAGTCTAATCCATGAATTATTGACAACGGAGTCAGTATTGGGTCCTTTGAGGCTCTTACGGCCTATCTTATAAGAAGCTAAAAGTGGTTTTAAATGTGTGGTTCAACAGTGGTACATTAGGCTAAAGAAATTTAGTGTAAGACTCTACTTAGGAATAACAAAAAAATTTTTAGCTCATAACTTTGGGGGAGAACGATGGTATGAATAAGTGAATATCTGAATTTAGACAATTTTAAAGGAATATGTATTTATTTCAGTTATCATCAAATCAAGTGTTCTTCTTTCTTTCTTTTTTTTTTTTTTTTGGGTGGGGAGAGGTTTTTGCTACAGGGTGTGTGCACTGGCCAGACAGACAGAGAGAGACAGAGAGACTGAAAGAGAGAAATCACCCCCCCCCCCGTGGGGATGGCCACGCCCCAATCCTTCTCCTCCATTTTCCTCTTGGGATCTTGCGCACGCACGCACACACACGCACCTGGTGTGAGTTTTAAGCCACCGGGTCCAGGACTCGAACCATGGTCGACTACATGGGAGTCTAGTGACATAGCCATTACACTAACTGCTGGTCCCCAAATCAGGTTTTCTAATTTGAGTTATAAACAAAATAAAATATATTTAAATGAAAGCATAGCAAAAAAAAAAAAATCACTGCCAGCCTCTAACATTCTTTTACCTTTTCAATTTTTTTTTGAAAGATGCTTTTATTGTCAAGATTTAGAAAATGCTACATATTAATTTGCTGGGTATTCATAATATATTTAACACATTAAAAGTTGTAAGAAATCTTGCAGTAACAAGTCTTCACCTTGTTTAACCCAATTTTCTATATACAGGTCACTTACTATCTTATAAAATATTAATAACATAAAAATATATCCATATTCCCTTAAATGTAGTATAAGAATTTACTCCAATTTTCTCTTTTTAAATTCCATTTGTTATTATTATTCCTTTTTTATTTTTTCTTTGTCTGTTTCTTTTACATTCATTCACTGAGCATCATCACAGCATACAAAATGCAGTTTCCCATCCAGAATACACTGTATAGTGGCTTAGTCATACATGTTATCATAAAAAATAATTTTTCCATTTCTTGTTTCTTATATATATATTCCCCCCCCCCGATTTCTCACCCTCTGCCATTTCCCACTTTCCTCACACTCTGTCTTTGGTATCTTCAGTTGCTTTCCATTCCTTTTTTTTCTCCCACATTTTATTGGTTAACAAAGTATCTTAATTGATCTAACTACTTTCAATGGCAAATTCAGCTGGTATATAAATATCTGTAAACAAATATTTGAATTTAGGCATGAAACTGTGAGTAGAATGAATATACTATATAATAGCATCTAGCTGAGGCTATATAGCTTACTGTGGCCATTAAATAAGTACTTTTTAAAATATGTTTTTAATTTCAAGAAAGGCTTTAATTTTAGCTTTAATAAATCAAAATAAAATAATGTTAGGAGAACTTTGCTTAAGACTTAAAGCCAGGAAGCAGGTTAGAATTTACTTCAATTTTCTGTAATAAAGTCAAAGCTTTTTGTTTTGCTTTGTTTTTGTATTTTTCTCTTTTTTAAACATTTAATCACTGTACATCTTTATAGCATGCAAAATGAATTTTTCCAGCATGAATACATTGTATATTAGTCTAGTCAAAGATGTTACCACCCACATTATCATCAGCAGATAATTTTCCATTTTTGTGTCCATTAAATGTTTTTCTTCTTTTTTTTTTCCTCCCTTTGATTCCCTTCCTCTCACCTCAAATTGTCCACCCTCCTTCCATATTGTCCCTGGTATCCACAGTTGTTCTCCATGCTTTTATACCTTCCAATCTTTCCATTTCTGCCCTAGAGTACAGACATTCAGCATAGGTTAAATAGGGGCATACAATGCCTCTCTTTCATAATCTGGCTTGCTTCACTTAGCAATAAATCTTCCATTTGATAGAAATTGGAAAAATATGGGAGATTTTATGCTAAGCAAAGCAAGACTTTTTTTTCTTTTTTTAAAAAAAATAATTTTATTTATTTATTTTAATTTGACCAGAAAGACACATACAGTGAAAGAGAGAGAGAGGGAAAGTGAGAAAGCAAGCCTCCAGGTTTGGGACTCAAACCATGGTCAGCCATGTGGGAGTGTCCAGCACCTTAACCACCATGCCACCTGCTGGTCCCCACAAGACATTTTTTTCTAATAAAAGGAAAAATGTTTTGGATTTTTAAATGACTGTAACCTTTTTTATATAACTTCTTTTGGAATGTTGTCTTCAATATCATTAGTACATAAGAGTAAGAAATGTCCCAACGTGATAATAGGGTTTTAGAAGGATAATAGTTGTGAAATTGGAACTTCGTTTTCCATTGCCATGACCTCAGGAAGTGACAGTTTCCTTCCCACTTTCACATAGTCACCATTTATTTACAACACTGATACCTTTCCAACCATAGTGCTTAACACCCTATTATACACATCAACAAATCCCTCCTATTCAGTCAAAACAACATGGTTTTAAAAAATCTGACCAATACTGAGAGCCTATGTATGAGTAAGTACATTATATTTGGTTTCTTTGCTTAATAGAGTTTATCTTAATGCTGCTATGCCAGGGATTACACACTAAATCATTTTGTAAATTGAAATAAAGAAACATTATCTCAGTAACAGAACAGTATGAGTTAATAGCACATGATTTAACATCAAACTGACTGGGCTCTGAGCCTCATCTCAGCCTCTTATTAGGCATTTGGCCTTGGGCAAATTGCTTTTAACTTTTTTTTATAAAAAAAGGATTTTACTATAGGGGGTGATGCTCATGAGAGAGAGAGAGAGAGAGAGAGAGACATTGAGAAAGAGAGAAATCACTCCTGCAGGGAGGATGGCCATGCCACAATCCCTCCTCCTGGGATTTTGGGCACATATGCACATGTGCTTAGCAAGATTTTAAAGCCACCAAGGATTTGAACCATGGCTGGCCATGTTCAGCACCTTAACCATCATACCACCTGCTGGCTCTGCTTTTAACTTTTTAAAGTATGGCATCTTGGTATATCAAGAAGTACCTATCTGCTATATTGTTTATGATAATGAATTTGATCGCATAGGTACAGTGTTGGTATATAGTAAATATTTGACACAATATTTATTAAATTTTATATTGACCAGTGTCATTTTTTTGTCTAAATTGCAAAGTATCTTCTCTTCAAATCAGTGATAAACTCCTCTGTGAAATTACATTTAAAATAGTTGGTATCTGCATAGATACCAACAGAAACATAATATAAAGATTTTACTGAGAAATATCCAACCATTTTATTGATTGAAAAATATCACTCATTACTTTTTTGGTTTTGGCAAATGTTCTTGCTTAAGGTGATAGAAAAGGATCCCAAATTGGCGAGATCAATGGATGATAATATTTTGTCCTGTCTTATTGCATTTTAAGTGGTAAACTTCTTCCTAAAATAGATTTATCTCTAGTCTAACTTATTATTATTATAAATTCCAAAATAATGGATTCCAAATAACTATTTTTCACCTTGCTTTATTTTATAGTCTATTATCACTATTACTCATTTGGAATATCAGCTCTGTTTAGTAGTTCTGCTTCTTTAAGTGAAAGAAAAAGTTTTTCAAATTTGAAACTTGGAAAACCTTTTTGTTTTCATTTTCATTTTCCAGGAGAGCTCAAGCTTTCAATGGGCTAGAAAAAGCATAAAATATCTTCACTTTTCTAGTGAGTCCATTGTAATACAAACTAAATTAATCCCAAGAAAAAGAGCATATCCTTTCATTAACAATGAAGCTCCTGGAGAGATAAAAATTTAGTTCTTGAACACTCACATTCCACTACTGAACACCGACTCTACACTCACGCTGAGCAATGCTTTCTACACTGAGGGAAGCAATGAGTTTGGTAAAAGGTTTTGAGGATCCTCTTCTGTATGCTAGGTAAGGAAGAGTCACTAAGGCATGTGTTATTACCTAGAATCATAAAATCTATGTCTGTAAAGGATCTTTCTCTGTGGCCACTTTCCCTGATCAACTTAAAGAAACTTTCATTGTCATTATTAAAGTAATTAAAAGTTTCTAGAAAAGAGAATGTTCAGGATATAGATTGCCGCAAGCAGAAGGCTGGAGTACAAAATCTGGTAAGAAAACAATGGGAAAAATGACCCCTCCTTCGAAGCGAATCCTGACTTTCTTCACTAGAGCTCATACATTTGTGCTCCCTGTTTGACAATCCATGTGGGCTACACCCTGACATCTGTTCCTCCTCTGGCAACTTTCAGATTCTTGTGAGTAAGAGAACATGGG
>NW_006159804.1:343995-364357 GCF_000334495.1 Tupaia belangeri chinensis | reverse complement strand
TGTGGGAGGCCAGCACCTTTAACCACCATGCCACCTGCCGGCTCCAGTTCTTCAACACTGATTTGCACCAGAGTCAAGTTTTTTTTTTTTTCTTTTTATTTAGAGAGATATTTGCTATAGGGTGCAAGCTCCTCACTGGAGAGACAGAAACAGAGAGATAGAAAGGGATAAATCACTCCCAGGAAGGATGGCCATGTTATGATCCCCTCCCCTTCATTGTCTTTTTGGATTTGGGGGCATGCACACATGCACACCCAGTGTGAATTTCAAGATGCCAGGTCTGGAACTCAAACTGCAGTCAGTCACAGGAAAGTCTGGTGTCTGAACTGCTAAACCAGCTGCTGGCTCCAGAGCCAACTTTTTTATATGGCAAGATATCTCATGTGAACCTAGATCATAGAGGATGTTTTAAATATTGCTTCTCTGTTTCAATTTAAATTGTTAGAAAATTTAAACTTGTGGGGCTAGCAGATTATGGTGGTTAAGGTGGCTGGATTCCCACTTGGCACACTGCGGTTTGACTCCCAGACCTGCGGCTTGAAAATCATACTGGGCACCTTTGCATGCGTGCCCAAGATCCTGAAAGTGAGAATGGAGGAGAGGAGACTGTGGCGTGGCCATCTCCCCTAGGGGTCGATTTTCCACACTCTCTCTCTCTCTCTCTCTCTCTATTTCTCCTTTGGTGAGCAACCATGCCCTATGGCAAAACCTATACTAAAAATTAAAAATAAAATCAATTTCCATTCAATTTAATAAAAATTCACCAAGGACCTATCAGGAACAGGGATCTGTGCTGAAGACTGAAGGATACAGAGTTGGATACAGTATTCTCTGATTCTCTTGGTTCTTCTTTTAGGAGGTCAAAAACATCAGAAGAGGTAAAATAGAAAAATTCAAAATTCAAAATGACTATAAAAATAACTTTTATATTGTCAACTAGTCTCTTATTCAAGTTTAATGCTTGTCTAACAATGGTAGATTTTTAAAAATTTTATTTGTTATTTTCATTTTATCATTGTATATCTCTGTATCGCGTAAAGTTTTTTTCAAGGGATACATGTGGTATTTGATAATCAAATAAAGGTTATTACCATAAACATCATTTTCAACAGAAAACTTTGCAATCTTGTATCTGCTAAAGAGTTTTTCAGTTTGGCTTCTGGCTTAAGATATATTCCAGACACTTGATCTCATAGTATGTTTACACTTAACATTGTCTACTCAGTCAAGGGAATAATGCAAAATCTAATATTTTGTTTTGGCTCATAAGACCTCGTAGTTAAATGGAGACTACTTTAGTATCATTGTGAACTATGGGACACAGAGTTACTTCCTGTCTAATAAAATCAACTATAAATGATTGTTTGGGTCATCAGGCTCCTGGAATAATCTTTCCATCAATTTGTGGGGTGACATATTAGCCAGGACAGCATGATGCAAAATTAAATATTTTCAAAAAGCTGTCTCCTAGAAATGAATTTGATTTATAACTAAGCTTTTTCTGGAATATAACAATAACTAAAATGTAAGCAAAAGAAAGGTCTTGATGATTTAGAAATGTCATTAAAGTCATATATTCACTAAGTGATAATGTGTTGCTAGTTTCGATAAATGGGAGACAGAAGGGAGATTACAAAACATGTTTATTAAAATTCACCTTGTGAATAAGGACAGCCTAAAAAGTGTTTCGCCATCTATATTTTAAAATGGAAAACAGACCACTGAGAATTGAGATGATTATATTTTAAGTTTCAAAGGAAATTCGGGTGGAAAATAACGCTAATGATCAAAGGGGTGAGCCTTGTTGGTTTCAGTCTAGCGGTGGCCAGTATCACCTGGGATTCCTCCCACTGCTGTCCCTTTCTCTGCCCAGTCCCTGACCACATCCATCCTAGTACTTAATTCTGGCCAACCTCTGCTTAGAATTCAACCCCTATTGTGATTGACAGATGCATATGGGTTTAGGTATTTCCAGAAATAATCTAAAAGGGATTTCTTAAAATATCATTTAGAACCCATTATAGCCTATTAGAATGATGAAGTTACAAACATTTCACTTAAACTGTGCAATGATTTATATTCTTCCTCTTCCAGATGTCCCAATTGCCCCTCAAAGTCAGACTCTTTAAGAGAGCCTTGTGGATGGAATCACTGGGGCCGAGACAGCCTAACCTGTTGGGCGACTCCTGATAGCCTGTGTACTCCTGGGCATGTTATTCCAGTCACTGAATGCCTTGGTCTCCTGTTTTGTTTAAAAGTAGTAATTACTATACCTTCCTTATATAGCATTGAGGAGGATTTAAAGTATTGATGAATGTGAAGCTCTTCACACGTAGAAAACACACTGTATGTGTATATACACATCTATATCTAGGGTTCACTTGCTTTTTCTTTTTGAAAATCAATCCTTTCTCCTGAAATCTTCATTTTATTGAATTAAAATCAATATCCTTCTAACTGCTTAGCATCAAAACCTTAAGTATCTGGGATTTCTTAATATGCATTGAGATAGATTAATAAGAAGTTTTCAATGACTGCCTTTAAAAAGACCACCAGGTATTTAGGACTTATTTTTTGTCATCTCCTCCAGATAATTTCAAGAGAAAAAGAATATTTAAATTAAAAGGACAGTGAAATGTACTTGGCTTTTCATAACCCTACCCTACAGATTGGTATGCTGTAAAATGGTGGTAAGTTTTCAGAGCAATCATTCCTGATACAGCAAGACAGGAAAGCCTTCGGTCATAATCATCAGCTTTACAACAAAAAAATGCCGTAAGGGAGGCCCAGATGGATTATCTAGAGGCCTTTCACCTCTTCCTCCAGCTCTGGTGTCTTTCACAGCATCATCAATCCATTCATAGCATGTTACTTAGCTATGAACTTCTTAGAGTGACAAGAGGGTGATTCATAATATGTAGGAAGGCTTCCAGGAAAGCGTTTTCACTTTAAGCTACAGGGTAAGTGAATCAGCCTTTTGCTTTCTCATAGGAGCTACTTATCTTCAATCTTTCAATTAAAGGTCAAAAAATGAAAGAAGACACTCTGGTTGTCTATTATGGTATTTGGTTCCCATTGTCAGAGAATCTGTTCTTTACATAGTTGTCACTCAGCTTGTGTAAGATTCATGATCATCCCTCCCTCAACAATATTTCTGATTAAAAATGTGAGAAATTTTCTTGAGAGGTCTGGAAATCTTTGTGAATTATGAGAAAAATAATGGAGAGAATTATAGTCCCTTTCAAAAAAGGAAAAAAATGAAAAAGCCTCCCACAGCTAGAATAATGCTTAAAAGCGTTAACCAAAAAAAGATTAAAGGCAAAATCTTATGACTCCACCTAAAATCTTTTTTTTTTTTCTTCAGTTTTTTGCCATAGAGCATGCATGTGTACTTGTTGAAGAAAGAGGGAAAGTGAGAAATCATCTCCCCTTCCCCACTCCCCCGGGGAGGGGGGGGGATAGTCATGCCACAATCTTTTTTCTTCCATTCTCCTCTTGGGATTTTGGATATGCACACACATGTGCCCAGTGTGTTTTTCAGGTTACTGGGTCCAGTACTCGAAACATGGTCAGCCATGTGGGAGTTAACACCTTAACCATCATGCCACCTGCTGGCCCCAAAATACCTACTAGGAAGTTAAAATCATGCTACTAAGAGTCTTACTCTATGTTTTCGGAGCTAAGTAAAAAAGAAATGTAAGTTAAACTCATATGATAAAAAACAAATGCAACCAACAATTGTTAAATGCTTCATATATGCCAGGCCTGATGTGAACTAATGTATTTAATCCTTAAAATAACCTTAAGCACTATCTCTAGTACTACATTAACCCAACGGATAAAAACACAGAAGCCCAGCAAATTGCCCAAGGTCAAAGAGCTAGGAATGCACAGAACATCAATTTTTTTCTATTTGGTCTGATTTTAGAGCCCATGGTCTTAACCACTATATCTTGCTATTCTACAATGCCAGAAATGGATATGGAATATTCTGACCCTCAGCATCAGGAGTGGGTTTGGACTAAAAAACTCCTCAATTTTTCATTTGCTCTCTATATGCTGATGCCACTCCTATTAACACATCAATCTTAGTACTTCAAAAAACTTTCATGAACAATCAAATACATCTCCTAATCCAAAATCAATTTGTATTTATGGAACATCTCATGACCTATGGAAGACATTCATTAATACTGTTAGATGAATGTTTGAAGCAACTATTTATTTAAATTCTCATGTCTTTTTAGTTAGAAATGAGTATGGTGTATTTTAACATATGTTACCTTATTTAAACCTCAAAATAGCCATGTGAGGTATATGTACTCCATCCTGTTGTAAAAAAGAGTTCACTGAAGTCTAAGAGATTAAATAATTTACCGTAGGTCAATAGTTTAAAAATAAAATAGAATTCTTCCTACCATCTCAATTAATCTTATACATATTTAAAAGTTAGGAGGGCACTAGAAAAAGTTTGCAGGGGTCCGGCATGTGGCACGGTGGTTGAGGACACTGAACTACCACATGACCGACCATGGTTCGAGTCCTGACCTGACAATTTGCTTTCTCTCTCTCTCTCTTTGTCTCTCACTCTGTCCCTCTCTGATCAAATTAAATAAATAAAGGTAAATAAAATAATTCTTAAAAAAAAGAACTCTATTTTTAATAAAAGTTTGTGGGAAAACAAAATTAAATAACTAAAAGTTTATTATGATGCAAATGTTTTTTGAATTCCAGGCTTAGTTTTCTCATAAAATATATATTTCCCATGAACTTTTTAAAAGATTCCTTATATTTTAATTGTCTTATGAAAGTAAAAATAATTCAGAATTCCTAATGCAATCTAAGGAGATGTTTAAAAAAAGAGAAAAGAGGGTCCAGCAGTTAGCGTAAGGGCTATGTCGTTGGACTCCCACATAGTTGACCACGGTTCAAGTCCTGGACTTGGTGGCTTAAAACTCACACTGGGCGCATGTGCGTGCATGCCCAAGATACCAAGAGAATGGAGGAGAAGGGATTGTGGCGTGGCCATTCCCCCTGGGTGGGTGATTTCTCACTTTCTGTCTCTCTGTCTTTCTCTGTCTGTCTGGTGAGTGCATGCACCCTGTAACCAAAACCTCTCAAAAAAAAAAAAAAAAAAAAGAAAAGAAAAAGGAAGGAAAAATCTAGAACTTAGAGAAAAGGAAAAATAGTGAGGTGTGATCTTTTTGGTTTTATTTTCTGGGAAGTTATGCTGTACATCACCAAAAATACAATTAGATAAATTACACTAAACTCTTCTAGAAAAATTCTCTTATATGTGATTGGAGTTCAAAATATGTCTCTAAGCAAACTTTATTGATGAATCTCACTGACGTTATTATGGATAATAAATTAATACAGCATGATATTGAGATCAAATTCTTCCTTTGTATTTTACTTCCATAAGCTGCTATAATAAAGAAATCAGTGTATTTGATAAATTGTAAAACAAAGGCCATTTTTGATTGTGAAAATAGTAAGAATCAAATTTAATGAGCATAGTCATCTGCAGAGGTAACCCTATGAAATGGTCGGTCCATGTCTACCTGAATGGAAAGACATTGGCCTGAATGAAGTTACAAACTAATCAATTGTTCAAAATAACAGTAGAAGAATGGTGACCTTGGCAAAGGGAAACCAATGACTTTTAGGTTTGTCACTATGTCTCCACCTATCCACGTGTTGAAACTAGCAACTTCAACTGACACATCTACTCCTCCAAAGGAAGAAGATGCATCAGGTGGTCAGAGTTTTATGTCATCATCATCATCAAAGGTTTTCTTATTGTTCCTGTTTAATGTATAGTGAGGCAGTATTGAGACACTGCGTATATCCAGGGAGCATTGTTACAGTAGAATGTGACATAATGATGCTCTCTGCTATTACACAATTCTATTGCATTTTTACTAGTATATTTAGTAGACCGAAGCATTGAATTAGTAGGAAAGGAAATGTTGTAAAAGGAAGTTAGGGAATTGCTGATGGTAAACCTGGTCTATATCAGAGTAGTATCTCATTCTGGTTTCATTTGTATTTCCCTAATGCTAAAGATAATGAACATCTTTTCAAATGGGTTTTGGGACATTTGCAAATATTTTTTGAATATTTGCTTCGAATATTTGATTTTCAAATATTTACTTGACCCAAAAGAAGATTTGTATTTTATTTTTCAGAAAAATGCAATAGTTTTACTTCTTATTTTAGGTAGATCTGTTTTTTTGTTTTTGGTTTTTTTTTTCTGTTTGTGGGGGGTTTTTTTTGTGTTTTTTGTTTTTTTTTTTTTTTGCATAAGGTGTGTGCACTTACACTGGAGAGAGACAGAAACAGAAGGAAAGTAAGAAATCATACCTAGAAAGGATGGCCATGCCATAATCGGAATGCACACATGCCTCACATGATTTTCAAACTATCAGGTCTGGGACTAGAAGTGTGGTCGACCATATGGCAGTCCAGAACCTTATACACCATGCTGCCTGCTGACCCTGGTGTAGTTCTATTTTTAAGTTAATTTTTGGATGTGTTTTGAAGTACAGGGGCTAATTTTATTCTTCCGTATTTAGATATCTAGTTGCATTAGCACCATTTGTTGAAAATAATTTTCTTCCCCATCAAATTGTCTTACATCTTTGCCAAAAAATTAATTTACCATATATACAAAGATTTATTTTGGGGCTCTCAATTCCAATTGAGGAATCTTCATATTATTTTCCACAGAAGTTATACTAACTTACATTCCCACCAACAGTGTAAGAGGGATATCTTTCACCACAGCCTCTCTAGCACTTGTCATTCTTTATTTTCTTGATCCTAGCCATGCTAACTGAAGTTCAATGGTATTTTATTGTAATTTTTAGTTAGCATTTATTTACCTTATAACAAAATACTTTGAACTTTTAAAAATATACTTTTATAAGACCATTTGTAAGTCTTCCTTGGAAAATTGGCCAGTCAATTCCTTTTCCTAACTTAATTGGATTAATCATTTTTTGTGAATAAACTGCTTGAGTTTCCTATATATTCTGGGTATAATCCCTTTTCTGGGGAATAATTTGCAAATATTTCCCCCATTCCAAGGGTTGTCTTTTCACTTTAATTAATGTTTCCTTTGCTTAAAGAAATCTTTTAGCTTGATGTAATCCTCACTTGTCTGTTTTAGGAGAATATTGCTTGTGAGTTACGGGTCTTATTTAAGAAATCTTTGCCTACTCCAAAATTTTCAAGAATTTCCCTTAAGTTTTCTATCAGTAGATTTATAGTATGAGGCTTTACATTTAATTCTTTAATCCATTTAGTGCTGATTCTTGTTAATTGTGAGAGATAGGGGTCTAGTTTAATTTTGCTACATGTGAATATCCAGTTCTTCCAGCACCCTTTACTGAAAAGACTTTCTTTCCACTATTGGAAAGTCTTGTACTTTTTGTCAGAGATCAGTTGGTTGTATGATTTGAGGTTTATTTCTGTATCTCTAATCTATTTCTTTGGTCTATTGTTTATTTATATGTCAGTACCATGCTGTTTTAATTTTTGGGTAGTGAGATGCCTCCTACTTTACTATTTATCTATTTATTTATTCATTTTGAGAGATTTTTGCTGTAGGGTGTGAGCACTTGCTGGAGAGACACAGAGACAAGAAGCAAAAAACTATCCCCTAGGAGAGATGATTATGCTGCAATCCCTTCTCCTCCATTCTCCTCTCAGGATTTTGGACACATGTGCACACATGCCTGGAGTTAAGTTTAAGTCACCAGGTCCAGGACTCGAACTATAGTCAACTATGTGGGACTCCAGCAAGGTAGTTTTACACCATCTGCTTATCCCCCCTACTTTATTTATTTTTTTTTTGACAGCATCGTCTTGGAGATATAGAGTCTTTTATGACTTCTGACTTTTCTTAACATAATAAAAGCTACATATGAGAGGTAGATTGCTAACATCATACTGAATGGGGAAAAGCAAAAAGCTTTCTTACTAAAAATAGAACAAAATAGGATTGTCCACTTGCTCCACTCCTTTTCAACATAGTGTTGGAAGTCCAAGTCAATGCAATCAGACAAGAGAGCAAAACAAAAGGCATTGAGACAGAATAAGAAGAAGCTAAACTACCTTTATTTGTAGATGATATAATTATATACACAGAAAATCCAAAGGAATCCATGAAAAACTCCTATAAATGATAAATGATACAAAATCAATATACAAAAATCTATAGCATTTTTATATACCTACAATGAAAAGACTGAGACAGAATTTTAAAAGCAGGGACCAGCTGTTAGTGTAATGGCTCTGTTGCTGGACTCCCATGTAGTCGAGTTCTGGACCCGGTGGCTTAAACTCACATTGGGCCTGTGTTCGTGCGTGCCCATGATCCTGAGAGGAGAATGGAGGAGAAGGGATTGCGGCGAGCCCATTCCCACTGGGGGGTGATTTCTCACTTTTTAATCTCTCTGTCTCTCTCTGTCTTTCTGGTGAGTGGTGAGCGCGCAATACCTATAGCTAAAACCTCTCCAAAAAAAAAAAAAAAAAAAAAAAATTTTAAAAAGCAATCCCTTACATTATTCACAGGACAAATAAGATACCTAGGAATAAACATAACCAAAGAGGTGAAAGACCTGTATAAGGAAAACTATGGAAAACTAAAAAAAGAAATAGAGTATGATATAAAAATATAGAAAGACGTATCATGTTCTTGAATTGGAATAATCAGTATAATCAAAATGTCAGCTCTATCCCAATTAATTTATATATTTAATACAATACCAATCAAATTTCTGGTGACATTTTTTCACATAAATAGTTTTGTAATTTGAAACTGCAAATTTTTCAACTGTTTCCCCCCCTAAGGCTGCCTGAACTAGTTTGAGGTGCTTGTATTTCCATTTAAGTTTTAGGATCAGATTGTCAATTTCTCTTTTTTAAAATAAGTCACTTTCTGGGATTGTAATAGAGATTGAGTTTAATGTGTAGAATGTTGTCTTCCAAGTTGTGAACATGAGATATTATTGCAGCTATTTAGGTTTTCCATAATTATGTTTGTCAATGTTTTATAGTTTTTATTGTACAAATCTTACATTTCTTTTAACTTATTCTTAAGTATTTTATTCTTTTAATGCTACTATAAATTGAATTATATTTTAAATTTTATATTGAAGCAGTTCATTGCTCTTGTTTAGAAATCAGTTCTGTAGGTTGGTTTTGTATCCCTTAATTAGCTAAACTTGTTTACTATTGTGTATGTATGTGTGTGTGTGCATATATATTTCTGTTATTCCCTATTATTTCCTATATACTACATAATACTATATATGCATAGGTAGTTTCAATTCTCTCTTCCAATATGGAGTCTTTTTATTTCTATTTCTTACCTAATATCCCTGTGAAGAACCTCCATTATAATGTAAAATAGAAGTGACTTGAATAAACATACTTGCCTTATTAATTTTTTTAATAATTTATAAAAGAGGGTGTGTGTGTGAGAGAGAGAGAGAAATATAGAGAAAAAGAGAGAGAGAGAGAAATAAAGACCCCATGATCTCCTCCTCCTAGTCCTCTAATCTGTCAGATCCTGTGCATGTTTAGCTTCTTACAGGCTAAGCAGGCTGTGGATTTGAACCATGGTTGTCATGTGGCATTCATCTTCTCTTGAACAATACATCACTGCTGCACCCAGCAGCCAGTCCCCAGTCCTCATCTTCTTCAACTTAGGTGGAAAGCATTTAGACTTATACCATACAGTATATCATTAAATATCAGTTTTTCAAAGATGCTCTTTATCCAGTTAAAAGATATTCCTATCTATTGTTACTTTCTTTAGTATTTTTATCATAAAAAAGATGCTGAATTTCATCAAGTATATGTTCTATGTCTATTGAAACAATCACGTGGGGTTTTTCTTTCTCTTGGTATATTTGGGTCATTTAGTTTATTATTTTATTTCATTGATTGATTTTGGATGTTAAAATCATTCTAACATTACTGGAATAAATCACACTTACTCGCTTTTGGAGTATAATCCTTTTCATGTTTTCTGCTGGTTTTGGTTACTAGTATTTAAAAAAATTATTTACTTAATTTTATATATCATTATTATTTTTTTAATTTGCTACAACGTATGCATGCTCACCAGAAAGAGAGAAAAAGAATGCAACTCGTCAGATCTAGGACTCAAAATATGGTCAATCATGTAGGAGTCCTAAGACTTAAGCACCATGCCCCTGTTGGTCCCGGGTTATTATATGTTATTTGGTATTTTTGTCTCGATATTGATAAGAGATATTCCTCCCTACTTTCCTCTTTGGTGATGTTTTTGGTCATGGTACTAAGGTGATACTGACCTCACAAAATGACTCGTGAAGTCATACCGCCTCCTTTTTTATTTGGTTTGCTAACAATCGTATTTTTTTTTAAAACCTTTGGTAGATTTTATTAATTTACTTGGTCCTGGGCTGTTCTCTGTGGGAAGTTTTAATCTTTCAATTCTTTGTCATAGACCTATTCAGATTTTCTATTTATTACTGGGTCAGTTTGGGAAGTTTGTGTTCTAGAATTATCCAATTCATTCAAGTTTTATAACTTGTTGCTATATAATTGTTCGTACTATTTCTTTATTTTTTTTTCTGTGAGGTCAGTAATGGTGTCTAATCTTTCATTTCTGATTTTTTTTATTTTGGGTTGTCTCTTTTCTTGTTCCATCTAGTTTGTTGATTTCACTGACTTCTCTAAAGAGCCAATTTTTGTATTTTGTTTTTATACTTTTAATTTTCTTAATTTCATCTAGTGTTTTTTTTATTTCCTTTTTCTACTTGCTCTAGGTTTAGTTTTTTTTTCTATTTTCTTAATGTGCAAATTAGGTTAGTAATTTGAGGTCTTTTTTAATTTAGGTGTGTGGTTATATATTATTCTCTGATAACTGCTTTATTTGAATTCCATAAGTTTTGGTGTCCTGCTTTTAGTTTTAATCCATTTACAAGTATTTTCTAGTTTATGTTTTGATTCCTTCTCTGAACCATTAGTTATTTACAATAAATGCTCTTATTTTCACAAATTTGAAAATTTCTAAAATTTCCTTCAGTTATCGACTTTTGATTTCATTTCACTGTGATTGGTGAACATTGTATAATTTCAATGATTTTACATTTATTGAGGATTATTTATGGCCTAATGAGTTTTCTCCTACAGAATATACTGTTACTTTATTTTTTAATTTGTCATTTTAGGTGTGATTTTCTGTACTTTAATTCTTAAATACCTATATATTAATGATACTTACCTCCTATTTAAAATCTCTAGACCCTTCCTCCCCATTCCAAGCTTCTACAACCTTTTTTCATGACTGAATTATTGTATCAACTTCTAACTGTCCTCCTCTATACAGTCTCTCAATACAGAGATCTATTCTACTCTCATTACAAATAATCTATATTATGTAGGGAGTTAGACTTCTTAGGTGTCTTAATTGACTATCAGTCAGATAGTCAATACTTATTGAGCTCATATCACATACAATGTCAATTTGTGCTCTAAGTGTACTAAACAGAGACCTTATCTTCTAGTGAATGGCTACAACTAAATATAACAATTTATTTCCTTTTTTTTTTAGAGAGATTTTTTGCTGTAGAGTGTGTACACTTGCTGGAGAGACAGAGAAAGACAGAAAGTGAGAAATCTCCCTTCAGGGGAATGGCCACACCACGATCTCTTCTCTTTCATTCTTCTCTCAGGATTTTGGGCATGCACACATATGTACATGGCATAAGTTTCAAGCAACCAGTCCAGGACTCAAATCATAATCAACTAGGTGGGAGTCCAGTAATGTAACCATTATACCATCTGCTGGTCCTGATATAATAATTTCAAATATGAAAATTGGTCTGAAAAAGTTAGTTTTTACTGCCTACGTAGAAAAATTGAAAACATCTTTGCTTGGCATTTAGGGTCTTCCATCATCAATTTTTCTCTTTAATCTTGCTATCTTCAATTTCCTGATAGGAAGTCTTGCTTGACAAAGCAGGCTTGCACAAGACTGTATAGATACCGCCATGCTACTTTCTACTACTTTGCTTAGGCTCATCCCATCCCTCATGCCCTGATTACCTTACCTTTTTTTCTCTCTTCTTGGTCACCTAAGGGATTCTCTTGTTTCTGCTCAACTTCACAGACACTGGGGATCTTTTTTGATAACTATAATCCTGGGCTATTGGTTCAAATCCACATTTGTAGTACTTATCGTCACACTCATTTGACATTAACATGTGTCCACATGTGCTCTTCAGCAGTTACAAAGTTGACTTTTAATCTTCTTGTAATCTTGGTACTTAGCATGGTAACCTAAAAGAAATTCTCAATGAATTTGGGAAGACGACATAATGAATGCATGAATAAGTCCTTCCCATTAGTGTAAATTTTATTGCATCAAGTCAGGTTCTCAAAATTCCCATTTAAATACTTACATGAAATATTCCTCAATCTTATATGCTTTGAACTGTACCAAAGACTCCTGTAGGTCATTTATTAAACTGTGTCATACAGTGTTCCAGTGTCCATGAAGAGATAAGCTGTCTCTCACTATCTAAAGTGTATTTGTAATATGGGGATAGCATATACCTTTTAGAAACAGTACAAGGATTAAATATAATTTTGCATGTAAACGTGATATGAAAACTATAAAATATTTCACAAACATTAGTCACCTGATTAAAGGAATGACTTAAAGAAAATGCAAATACATGAATACTTTGTATATTTAAAGAAAAATATTCTCTAAGTGCTTTTAAAACAGAATTTTCTCCCCAGCTAGACCACTTTACCTGGCAGTTTCAGGCAGATCATTTCAAAAATCATGGATAGTAGCTGACAAAAGGGCTTGGATGAGGAAGAGGAGTATATGGGAATTTGAACAGGTGATGTCAAGTGCAATATATATTTCTGAAGAAGAGATGTGTGTAACTACTGGTAGTCATAGTCTACTCATCACTGAGAATCTTGGGGACTTCATAAACCAAAAAATCAAATAAGGTTTCCTTGTGTTAAAGAAGGTTGTGGCTATATGTCTATCATACCCATTCAATTCCTTTTTTTCCTGTGCCTAGTGTTGGACTATATTTCCAGTTTCCCTTGTGGATAAGTATGATTATGAGATGGATCTCTGATGGCCTAGGGAAATTCAGGCAGATACTGCATTTTCAAGACTTTGCCACTAGGGGCCAGAAGATGGCATAGTGATTATATCACTGGACTCCCACATGATTGGCTGTGGTTCAAGTCCCAGACTAGGTGATTTCAAGCTCACGATGGCTGCATGTGTGTGCCTGCCCATGATCCAGGAAGGAGAATGGAGGATAAGGGATTGCAGGATGGCCATCTCCCCTGGAGGATGATCTCTGACTTTCCTGCTCACTGTGTCTGTCTTTCTCTCTCCAGGGAGTGCATGCACCGTAAGGCAAAAACCTCTCAGAAAAACAACAACAACAACAACACCTGACTTTTTTTTTTTGGAGAGGTTTTTCGCTATAGGGTGTGTGTGCTCGCCAGACAGACAGAGAGAGATAGAGAGACAGAAAGCGAGAAATCACCCACCAGGGGGGATGGTCACGCCACAATCCCTTCTCCTCCATTTTCCTCTCGGGATCTTGGGCACGCACGCACACGCACCCGGCATGAGTTTTAAGCCACCAGGTCCGGGACGCGGACCGTGGTCTACTATATGGGAGTCCAGCGACATAGCCATTACGCTAACTGCTGGTTCTCAACAACACCTGACTCTTAAAACTTTCAGAGAAGATCCAGCAGGTGGTGTGGTGGTTGAGGCCCTGGACTTCCACATGGCCAACCATGGTTTAAATCCCAGACCCGATGACTTGAAAATCATTCTCGATGCATAGGTGTGCATGCCCAAGGTCCCAAGAGGAAAATGGAGGAGAAGGGATAGTGGCATGGCCCTCCCCCCTGGAAGATGATTTCTCACTTTTTTTCACTTTCTGTCTCTTTTTCTTTCTTTGGAAAGTGCATGCATCGTATGGCAAACACACACACACACACACACACACACACACACAGGCCTCTGAGACATCCTCAATGCATAACCCATAATATGCTTAGGTCTTTCTTTGGAAAGTGCATGCATCTTATGTGGCAAACACACACACACACACACACACACACACACACACGCACACAGGCCTCTGAGACATCCTCAATGCATTCTCTTCTTTCCCTTATCTGACAGCTATACACTATAACCCATATTATGCTTAGGCTTTGAAATCAACCTCTGAAGTTGGCATCAGTAGATCTGTGAGTGACTCTGTGAGATCATATAATACATGTTTTGCAAAAACAAAACACAGCAAAACAAAATGAAATTACAATAATGTCATAGATTCTGAGAGTCTCTGCAGTAATAAAGCCTATTTATTTTTAGCCTACTGTTATTTAACATCATTTGTCATTAAAATATTGTAAGACTAGGGGAAGGAATAGTATCTGTTAACATCTAGTGTAACACACTTTGTGAAATTCTATCTGTAGAACTGCTAACTGGAAAGCCCTGATCCACTGCTCAGCAAGACATGCTGGAAAAAAGGTTGGAGTTAGAAATAAATGTAGGACAGAAACAGTTAGTAGAACTACCTGCTGCTAAGAGTTCCACAAAAATCTGAGTACTTTCATGTATTAACATTAAACTAGGCAATCAAAAGGAAAGAAAATGGCAAAGAATTTTTTCCTTTTAACATTGTTAGAGCTCTAGTTTTTCTTTTAACTAGAATTCTTAAATTTGAAAAAAACTGACACTGATATATAGGATTCTTTAATTTTTACTCTGAGTTGACAATTTTTGGAGGTATATAAACTACATACTGCAAATTCACACATTATAACAGTATACTTATTTAACAAATGTATAGAATTATGCAACATCACCACCATCCACTCTCAGAACATTTCTAGTACACTCAAATGTTCCATTATGCAGCAAGGTCAAGCCCTGTTCCCACAATCAATCTAAGACAAAAATGGTTCAGTTTTCCGTCTCAGTAACTTTACCTTTTAGGAACCTGTAATATAAATGGATTCTACAACATGTAGATTGTTTGTTGCATCTACATTCTGTTATCTAGTGTGTTGTTTTTTTAAGTTTCATCCACGTTGTAGAACACTATGTAGCTTGTAAGAATAATAATTTTTAAGAATTATTTATTTAATTTTATTTGTTATTGTTACTATTTTTCCATTTTGCTATAGGGTATGTGTACTCACCAGAGAGTGACAGGTCAGAGAGACAGAAAGACAGAGGGAAAGAAAGTGAAAAATCAAGCCTCCAGGTCCAGGATTTGAACTATGGTCAGCCATATGGGAATCTAGTGCCTTAACTACCATACCACCTGCTATACTCAAAAATAATATGTTTATAATTGTAATAATTAACCACCATTCATTTAGTCAAAATTGGGGATATAATATGATGAGAAGAATGGAAAAAAGAACACACTTGAATATATGATAGGATATTGCAAAGCTAATAAGTAATAGCTAAAATTGATAAACCAATAATTAACAGAACAGGGACAAACAGATAACGGGACCAGCAGTTAGCATAATAGCTATGTCGCTGGACTCCCACGTAGTCGACTGTGGTTTGAGTCCATGGCTTTAACTCATGCTGGGCGTGTGTACATGCGTGCCCAAGATCCCGAGAGGAGAATGGAGGAGAAGGGATTGAGGCGTGGCCATCCCCCCTGGGGGGGTGATTTCTCATTTTCTCTCTCTCTGTCTCTCTCTGTCTGTCTGGTGAGTGCACGTGCCCTATAGCAAAATCCTCTCCAAAAACAAACAAACAAACAAACAAACAAAAAAACAGGATAAGCAGACAGCATAATGGTTATGTTGCTAGACTCCTAAATAGTCAACTGCAGTTTGAGCTTGGACTTGATTATTTAAAACTCAGGTGGGGCATGTATGCATGTATGCCTAAGATCTTGAGAGGAGAATGTAGGAGAAAGGATTATGGCATGGCTATCCCCCCAGGGGGGTGATTTCTTGCTTTCTGATTTTTCTGTGTCTCTCTATAGAGTGCACACTTAGCAAAAATCTCTGTCTTAAATAAATAAGTAAAAAAATTAACAGAATAAATACATTTATTTACAAATATGAATATAAGTACTTAAAGTTTAAAGTGTCTTACTCTTGGTAATAAAGCAGAGTGAGGGATGTAGTTCGAAAATAAACCTTTCTCTATTGTCTTATTTTCAACTGACTGTAAGAATTTGATAAAAATTAAAATTAGTTTTTAAGAAAAATCCTTCATTTTGACAATACAATTTTCTGAGCATCAGTGCAATAAAAAAATAAATAAATAAGAAATTCCCATGCTTTGGTTGTGCAAAAATCCTGAGATTCAAAGGGCATCCAGGTAAATGTTCAGCAAGAGCATTATTTAAACTGCAGTGTGTTAAAAAGCTTCGTGTGGACATTTTCAGAAAAAAAACACATTTGCCAATGTCCTGTTGTCCACACTGTCTGTCATGTTACATGAAGTTGGCTTTCCCACTACTGTTGTTGATTGGCCTCTATATAGGCATGAATTTGGGATCCTGACACTGTACTCTGGTGGCCTGAAAGAGTGAATGCCCCGTTAGTGATTACCAAGGGTTACTTCTCTAGAAAGAATCTTTAATTCTTAGAGGACTTTGTGGACCTAACAGAGCATTATCCATGTCTTATTCCAAAAATTGATGATTATATTCCACTTATCCTCTTGTTTCTTAAAAATTACAAGGGAATACAGCTAATAAGTTAGGGGGAAATACTGATTAAGAGCTTTCACATTGCTCTTTTTTTTTTTTTTCCACATTGCTTCACATTATGGTGAAGGCTGTAGAGATCTGTCTTTTTTCTTCATTATAGAATCTCTATCCAGTTGCATCTGCATACATATCCAATTATTCCAAAGAGCAGTTTCTACTTGTCTTTATCTGTGGAAGGTATGTTAGACTAGCAGTCAGCATGGTGAATCCTACTTCAGATCCTACCATCGGTCAAATTGTTCTACAGTACTCAGAATAAGATATGTTTCTGGTACTGAAATGCTACAATATTTGAAAAAACAAAACTTTGAAAATTATAAAACCAAATAGGAGAAACTTCTACCTAGAAATAAGCAATGTTGACTTTTTGTCATTTTATTGAGGTATAATTTTCACATAGTAAAATTTACCTTCTTCAGAGGTATTCTTTTACAAATGTTGACAAATTAATAAGTCATAGAATCAACATTATGCTCAAGATATTGAATATTTTTATAACTCTGAAAGGTTTCCTTGCATCCTTTCATAGTGAGTTCTATCCCCTCCTCCGCACCCCAGAAACCATTGGTCTGATTGTTTTCTGTAGAGTTTTGCTTTTCTACAGTGCTATACAGACAGAACTACCAAGTGTTTAGCCCTTGGGGTTCACTTTATTTAATTTAGTATAGTGCCTTTTAAGGGAATCCATATTTATGAAAATTGAAGAGTTTTTTTTTTTACTGCTGAGTAGAATTCCATTGTATGGATATACAGTAGTTTGAAAGATTTGTTAATCTGTTCACCAGTTAATGAACATTGTTTTATTTCTCATTTTTGGCAATTAAAAATGATTTTTTTTTAGAGATTTTTGCTATAGGGCACATGCACTAGCCAGAAAGACAGACAGAGAGACAGGAAGTGAGAAATCACCCCTTGGGGCGATGGCCATGCTGCAATCCCTTCTCTTCTCGGGATCTTGGGCATGCATGCACATGCACCTGGCCTGAGTTTAAGCCACCATTCCGGGACTCAAACTGCAGTCGGCTATGTGGGAATTGAGCGACACAGCCATTATGCCAACTGCTGGTCCCATGAATGAAACTTTTAATAACATTCAATACATTCTTGTGTGGAGATAATGTCTTCTTTAGTACCTAGAGTAGAATTGATGCTTAGTACATAATAAAGTGTGTTTAACTTTACAAAATACTGCCAAATTTTACTCCCAAAATTTTTGTATTATTTTGCACTTTCATGAGCAATATATAACAGTTCCAGTTGTTCTGCATTCAATATGTGCATAATCAGTTATTATTTTCTTTTAATTCAAGCCTTTTTAATAGATATGTTTTACTATAGTCTTAGTTTTTATTTAACAACTATGATGTTGACAGCATGTTACCATGTTTCTTTACCCTCTGTATATCTTCTTTATTGGAATTTTTTTAAAAAAAACTATTTTATTTAACTTTATTTATGTAATTTATTTTAATTTGACCAGAGAGGAATCCTTCTCTGGTCAAATTAAAATAAATTGCATATATATATATATAATGTATATGTGTACATATATATATATATAGAGAGAGAGAGAGAGTGAGAGAGTGAGAGAGAAGTGATAAAGCAAGTCACTAGGTTCAGGACTCTGACCGTGATTAGCCATATGGTAGACCAGCACCCTTAACCACCTGCTGGCCCCAGAGGCTTTTTTTTTAAGAGAGAGATTTTTTGGTGTAGGGCATGTGCACTAGCCAGAGCGTTGAGACAGAGAGAAACAGAGAAATAGAAAGGGAGAAATCATCCCCCAGGGGGGATGACCACACCACAATTCCTTCTCCTCCATTCCCTTCTTGGAATTTTGGGCATGCATGCACATGTGTCTGGTGTGAGTTTTAAGCCTCCAGATCTGGGACTCTAACCGTGGTCAACTATGTGGGAGTTCAGCCACGTAACCATTACACTATTGGCTGGTCCCAAAAGGGCAGGGACAAAATGTTTTTAAGTTTATTTTTGTATTTCTTTGGACAAAAATGAAGACCCCAATAGGGCCTTCACACTGGGATCCACCCTCTGTCTCAGCTGGGTTGGATCATAGACACATGTGCTCTCCTGTTGTACTCAGAGAGGTCCTAGACACTAGCCCAGGATCTTTCTCATGTAGCTCCAGTTGAATCACCACAGCACCATGGTCTGGTCCAATCTGTTAAAATCTTATGTCCAGTTATTGGGTCGTTTTTGAGAATTATTTGTTTTTCTTTTTTATTATCAAAGAGCACATGCACTGGCCAGAGAGAGTGGGGAGTGGGAGGAAGTAGAAAACGCTCCCCAATGGGGCACAGTCATGCCGCAATCTTTCCTCCTTCATTTCTCCTTCTTGTCAGTATTTTGGTCACCCTGGCATGTGCCCAGTATGTTTCTCAAGCTGCTGGCAACAAGATTCAAATGGTGATCAGCCATGTAGAATCCAGCTTTCTATGCGCAGTGTTTAACAGATGTGTTATAGGACAGCTTGTCTTTCCATTTTTTAAACAATATCTTTCTAAGAATGAAGATTTTAATTTCTATGGAGTATAATCTCTCAGTCTTTTATAATTTGGGCTCTTGGCATCACATCTAAGAATTCTTTGACCCAGCCAAGAGCATAGTGATTTTCTCCTATGTTTTCTAATTTTTTAGTTTTAGGTTTTCCATTTAAGTTCAATGATCTATTTTAAAGTTAATTTTTTATTTGGCATGAGGTCAACATTCCCATAATTTTGTTATTTAATTTTTGGCATGTGGATGTTCAATTGATCTAGAATCATTTTCTGTAAAAAACTACCTGGCTTCATTGAATTACCTTGGCTCCCTTGAGTAAAATAATTGACCATGAATGTTTGGATTTGGTTTTGGACTCTCTATTTGATTCCAAGTAATAATGTTTTGAAATGCAAATAGAAGTAAATATGGTTTTATTATATTGAAATCACACATTTTTTAACTTACCATATTTATTATTATAACTTTTTATTAACTATTCTTTGAAAATATGATTTTTGATGCTAATATGCTTCCATGTGAGAGTTTCTCTTTATAGATAAAATTAAAAAATCAGATTGAGACATTAAGAAGGCTGACACATTTTGACTTTATATATACCTTTTTCATTTTAAGCAGAACTAAATGAGACTTAAAAGTTTTCAAACACATAAAATACGTTCAAAGTGTAAAGTCGACCCTCACTGCTGAACAGAGACAATAGAGCCATTTCCAACGAGACCGTTACAGACAGTTCTGATAGGATTTTCTAGTCACACTTGGAACAACAACATATTTGTGACTTGTCATAGGACAGGAGTCTCAGCTATAAAATAAAGCAAAAACTCAGGACACAAAACCAAAATCCCCCCTGCAAACAAAACAAACAAACAAAACACCTCATTAGCAACAGCTGCAACACTGAGCACCACAGCAAGCAGTGCATTCTCAGCCTGTCTTCAGTAATAAAAGCACAAGCCATATTGTGTGGGCTGCTTGTCAACTTCTAGGAACATTCCTGCCAGCTCGAAAGAGCGGCTGGAGGTGTG
>NW_006159804.1:287120-343933 GCF_000334495.1 Tupaia belangeri chinensis | reverse complement strand
TCCTGCCAGCTCGAAAGAGCGGTGGTGGCTCCCCAGCCAGTCAATCTGTCCACAGCAGAGAAAAGATAGAGCAAAAGGCTGGGCTACAAAGAAAAGCCTTTTAGATTTATCAAGATATCAGAAAACATGTCAGCCTTGCGTGATTTCCTTGTTTGGAATTGTCAGTTTCCCCCTCCCTGTGTGCTCTTTTGCTGCAAGTGGCATTCTTACTGAACAAAGAATTGGTGGCTCCCCAGCCAGTCAATCTGTCCACAGCAGAGAAAAGATAGAGCAAAAGGCTGGGCTACAAAGAAAAGCCTTTTAGATTTATCAAGATATCAGAAAACATGTCAGCCTTGCGTGATTTCCTTGTTTGGAATTGTCAGTTTCCCCCTCCCTGTGTGCTCTTTTGCTGCAAGTGGCATTCTTACTGAACAAAGAATCAAACAGAAACACTAGTGTGGGGTGTCTCTCTGTCCTAAACGCGCATTTCCAGTATACTTTGATCACAGGCTCGCTGCATTAGCATTCTGTCCAGGAGTAAAAGCAAAGCTATTCATACTGCTGAAGAGAAAACTTCCCTAAGGTTTTAATGAATTAGTGTGTTTGTTCAGCCCTTGTCAGGTGTTTCAAATCGTTCTATTGATAGTACAGTGCTATGTGTGTTTTATGAGTGACAGTTAAACCTAAACACAAAGAAAATCTGTCCTTAGATATTCAGTGCTGTACGTTTGGAAATCTGAACACATCTGTAAATTACAGTGAAAACGAACTAAGCATAGCCTGAGTTAGAATCAGTTGCTTTGATTTTCCAAACATCTTAGAAATCCTTGCCTAAAGCTGCACACTAGTTAAGAAGTTGAATGCAGATGTAGAACGAATAGTAAAGACTCCTACAAAGAAAACTAAGTTCATGAAAGCCAAAGTAGAACTATATTCAGGCAGTTACCATTTTCCTCATTTTAAGCCTAGATTAATTTGGATAATTACCAAGGCTGATGGGGGCACGACTCTGATGAGGGAGTCACTGGGAACTGAGGGGGCAACTCAAGCAGCAGAGAATGGCATTTGAAATGTGCCTGGAGGTCTCCTAAATCAAATTGTGGAGCCTTGTACACCACGGTTTCACTGGAGGAGACCAACAACATCCAGGTAACATGCTGCAAATTTTGTTCCTTCTGGAAAATTCAGTTTAATAATCGCATTGGACATGCTTTTATTTATATGTATTTATGAGCTGGGGAGTTTTGGAGGTGTTAGTTGTTTGTGTTTTCTTTATATTTGACAGAAATTTTACTTGAGAATGATCACAGATAAGAACTTCTACTTTTTACTTGGGAATATTAGAAACCCATAAAAGACTTACTCCCAATATGCAAGAAAAAAAAGTCAGACAAATTGCCAGTTCATAATTTTGAATTCTGCACCAAAATATACACCAAATTAGTCTGATGGTATTATGGATGACCAGCATTATGTATGTGTAAAGGGGTAGGGAAAACAAAACTAATGCAACTAACTTTAAAAAAAAAAGTATTTCGCATGTTTCTTTTAAAAGGCTTTTTTCCCCCATTTCTTTCCTAAAAGGCACGGAATGCAGGTAGACAAGGCTAATGGGCTGCAGAATGGCGTGCAATAACTTGTGGTGTACTTGGTTGAAAATAACATAGATGCTATTATCCTGGATTTGATCGTCCCACACTGCGTGTATACTTTGAAAAATCCACTCTGAGCTCTACAAAGATGTACAATAATTAATTATAAATTATGAATTTAAAAATAAATGAGCAAACCAGTATTTTGACTATATAGACTAAAGACAAAAACTGTGCAAACATGTTATAATATATTCAATAAACTTATTGTCTTCTCTGAGGAGAAATGGTATTTGCATAGTACCAGAGCATATTTTTAAGATACTTACTAAATACAAAAGAGTATGTTTTGTTTTTGTTTTTTCAATTTTCCAGAGGGTACATGTGCTCATCAGAAAGAGAGAGAGGGAAAAAGCCCTCCCAAATGGGGCATGGTTGTGCTGTAATCCCTTCTCTTCCATCTCTATGTTCTGTCAGGATTTTAGCATGCACACACATGTGGCCAGTATGTTTTTCAAGCCTCTAGGGCCAGGATTCAAACCACGAGTTCAGCCATGTGGGATCTGACTCCCTTAATCACCATTTCACAAAGCTGGCCTTCTATTTTACGATAGTACAAACACAGTAAACTTTTCAAAAATGTACTGCCTCATTCTTCACAAGAGCTGTGAAACATGCAATCATATCAAAGACCCTTTATTTCTTTAACAATATTTTATTCTGAAAATTTATTTTTAGTATTTTAGTACAATGATATAGTTATCAATCTTTCATTTACTTCTCTGAACAACTGTATTGAGTATATAATACATACTCTGAACTGAAATTGACATGGGTCAAAAGTTATCCTTAGTAATGTGTATATATGCTCATGCATTTTATGCTATTTTTGAAGTCTCTGTGCTCAATGTCCATGCAGATAGATGGATTATTAGATGAAAAGATAATCAAAATACCTTCCAAAATGCTTGTACAAATCAATCTATTTTACAGTGCATGGAAATTGTTTCTTTCTCCCTTTTAAAAAAATTGCCAGAGTACATGTGTATTTGCAAGAGAGAGGCTGTGTGTATGTGTGTGTGTGTGTGTGTGTGTGTGTGTGTGTGTATGGAGAGAAAGAGAGAGAGAGAAAGAAAACACTCCATAGTGGGGTATGGCCATACTGAAATCTCTTTCCTCCATATATCCATTTCATCTAGATATATTAGGTACACACAAAAGCACACACGGCTTATACGTTTCTTAAGCTATAGCGGCCAGGACTTAAACCATGGTCAGCCATGTGGGATCTTTTTTTTTTCTACACACCAGCTCAACCAGTATGCTACTCAGCTGGTCCATGTATATTAGCATTTCTTATAATTTACTAATCTCAATGAAAGGTGCTAACAAAAATCTTTGCATTTGTATTTCTTTAGCTACCTGTCATTATTTAAAAATAATTTCCTAGACAATTCTGTTTATTTTCATTGCCCATTGTTTTGTATCTGAATATTAACCATTTAAAAAATATCATCATTATTATCATTATTATTACTTTTTAATTTGACCAGAGAAACAGAGAGAGAAAGAGAAAGAGAGAGAGGGAAACTGAGAAAGCAAGCCACTGGGTCTGGGACTCAAACTGCAGTCAGCCATGTGGGAGTCCACATGCCATCTGAAAGTCCTGAATGTCAGTCATTTAAAAATATATATATTTTATTAAGAAAAATTAGCCTGTTACAATATATGCATGATTCAAGTATATAATAATATACAAATGATATATATTTTTTAATCAGACTTATATTTCATATTTTACCATTGTTAAAGGGGCTAAAGTTTCATTGTGAGTAAATTTTAAAATTTGATATAATAAAATTTATCAGTTATTTTTATTTTGTCTTCTTGGATTTATGTCTTTTACAGAAAAGTTGTCTAACTCAAGAATATAAGAACATTTACCTCTTTTTTTCCTAGCAATAATATAGCTATTTATTTAATTTAATTTCTATTTTTAGGTCGACATATATAATTGTGCATATTTATGGAGTACACTGTGATGTTTTGCTATATGTGTGCAGTGTGTAATGATCAAATGAAAGTCATGACTATACCCATCACTCTCAACTTTTATCAGTTCTTTGTGATGAGAACAGTCCAGATACTTTCTTGTACTTATTTTGAAGTATTTAATATATTATTATCAACTCTAGTTAGCCTACTGTGTAATAGAAGTAGAATTCCTATTTATAAATTTGTACTCATTGATTAATCTGCTTTCTACCTAGAATTCACATTTGTGAGAGATTTTGGGTATAGGGTGCATGTACTCGCCAGAGACACCGAGAGAGACAGAGAAATAGAAAGCAAGAAATCCCTTCTCAGGGGTTCTGGCCATGACACAATTAATTTTCCTCTACTCTCCTGTTGGGATCTTGGTAACACACCCGGCATGAGTTTTATGCTACCGGATCTCAGATTTGAACCATGGTCAGCCACAGACAAGTCCAGTGCCTTAATCACTAAATCACCTGCTGGCCCCCCCTAGATTTATTTAGTTGTGAGGTATGAGAAACAGACATAGCTGTCTTTCTTTGTTTTTGTATTAGAGATATCCAAATGTTACTTCTGCAAAATCCTTACTGGGTGGAATTAAATCCTATATGATAAACTAACCACTCATATATATTCTGTGATATTTCTGGGTTTTGTATTCTCTTCTCTTTTTCTGTTTATCCATTTGCAATACTAAACAATTTTAAAACCTATTTTATCAATATAATACCTTGTGGAACTAATTTTCCCTATTCATCTGATTAAGAAATTCTATGGTGATTTATTCTTTTTTTTTCAGATTAACATTTAAAACATGTTAATGTTTTGTGAAAATTTAGATTTTTATCATCTTCACTCTGGTCAGAAGTTTTTCTTGTTTTTAATTTTTCAGGAAATAAATCACCTTTCACACATTTTATTTGAGTAATAAGTAAACATATCTTTGTTGTAAAACTTTCAAAAGTAAATAAATAAGGAACCAGCAGTTAGCATAATGGCTATGTTGCTGGACTCCCACATAGTTGACCACGGTTCGCATCCCGGACCCAGTGGCTTAAAACTCACACCGGGTGCATGTGCTTGCGTGCCTGAGATCCAGAAAGGAGAATAGAGGAGAAGGGATTGTGGCATGGCCATCCTCCCTGGGGGGTGATTTCTCACTTTCTATCTCTCTGTCTCTCTCTGTCTGGCGAGCACACGCACCGTATACCAAAAACCTCTCCAATAAATAAATAAATAAATAAATAAATAAATAAATAAATATTCAGAATAAAATATCAAATTACTCTTACATACGCTCAACAAATTCTAGTTTTCTTTCCAGGGATAATCATAAACTATAATATAGTATCCATACTTGCAGTCAATATTTTATATTTTTTTCTATAAAATATAAATTTGACAAAGCTATCTTTGTCAAATTTTGTTACAATATTACATTAATATAAACAGATAAGTTGATGAAGAATATTGACTTTTCTCAATACAGTCTTACCTAATCAAACAGTATTTGATCCATTCACCCAATAGACACTCAGATACATACTATGTGCTAGACACTATTAGGAATACAGCAGTGAATAAAGCAATATAAAATCTTTGCTTTCTTAAAGTTTTATTTTGGAAAGGTTTAATAAATGTGAGTGAACAAATAAATCATGGTTAGTATTTGTGAGAAAAAAATGAGTAATAATGATCGGTTATTGCTGGATGTACGCTATTTCTGCCTAAACAAAGTGGTCAAGATCAGAGTTGTAGAGAGAATGGATCCCTGAAGATGTGCTTATCCTAATGTCTGAGACCTGTGGATATATCGTGTTACATGGCAAGAGAATTTTTTCATATATAATAAAGGTTATTGTCTTTGTCTTGTTATGACAAAATACTAAAGATTGGGTGACTTATAAATGGTATAAAATTATTTCTTAACCGCTTTGGAAGATACAGAGTCCAATATCAGTGTACCAACAAGTTTACTATCTGCTGAGGAGCTGATATCAGCAAAATGGTGCCTTAAATGCTGTGTCCTCACAGCGAGTGAGAGCAGAAAGGGAGAATAGGCCTAAACTAGTTTCCTCCAGCTTTTTATAAAGCACTAATCAATTCATAAGGTCATAACCTTTAATACCCATGGCTTAATCACTTCCCTAAAAAGGCCCTGCCTCTTAATACCACCACAATGGGGATTAGAGTTCAACATGAACTTTGTAGGAGACACCATCATTCAAACTATAGCAGCTACAAACCCTAAAATAAGGAGATTGTTCTGGGTTAACCAGGTGGCCCCAATTTAGTCATGTGAGCTCTCAAAGCAGAGAATTTCCTTTAACTAGAGGCAGAAGAGATGCAGCAGAAGAAGCAGTCAAGAAATTAGAAGTACAAAAGGAACACACACTTGTTAGACTGAAGATGGAGGGTGAGGTGATATGAAATGTAGGCTACCTTAAGGAGCTGAGAAAGACTCCTGGCAAATAGCCAGCAAGAAAATAAAGATTTCGGTCCTACATACTGAGTTCTACCAAAATAAATGAATTTGGAAGCATACTTTTTCTCAAAGACACCTGATGAATAGTCAGGCTGACTGACATCTTGATTTGGGCCATTAAACCTGAGAAAGAAAATAGCCAAGCCCACTGTGACTTCTGACCTAAGGATCTGTGAGGTAATCAGTTTATCTTGTTTTCAATTGCTAAATTGTGGTAATTTTAAAACAGATTTATTTATCTTTATTTATTATTATTATTATTACTTATTTATTTTACATTCATTTGCTGAATGTCCTCAAACATACAAAATGCAATTTCCCATCCAGAATATACTGTAAAGTGGCTTAACCATACATGTTATCATCAACAAATAATTTCCCATTTCTTGTTTTCATATATATAATCATATATGTGTGTGTGTGTGTGTGTGTGTGTGTGTGTTTTATTCCCTATTTCTCACCTTCTGCCATTTCCCGCCATCCTCCTATCCTGTCTCTGGTATCTACAGCTGCTTTCCATTCCGTTTCCCCCCCCATGTTTTATTGATTCACAAAATATCTTAATCTATATACTTTTAATAGCAAGTCCAGCTGATATATACGTATCTGTGAACACATGTCTGACTTTAGGCATGAAACTCAGTGAGTAGAATGAATATACTATAAAGTGGCACCTAACTGAGGCTATATAGCTTACTATGGTCATTAAGTAGGTATTTATATATATATTTTTTAATTTCAAGAAATGCAAGTTTAGCTTTAATAAATCCCAATTTAAAAAATGTTAAGAGAAGTTTGATTAAGACTTAAAGTCAGGAAACAGGTGAGGATTCTGTTCGATTAGTAGGCATATGAACCTACCTACAGCTCAAGAAAAGACAAAAGTCTTAAATCTGGAAAAACAAAACAGAAGAAAGTCAGTAATGTTTTAGTCAAAAGTGATAAAATTCTATTTCATCAGTTCAGTCTCATATACTTAATCTATCTTTTGTTGTGGTCCGATCTTTCGGTTTAAATTCTGAAAGATAACATTCAACTCAAGACTTACCCGTACCATTAAGTTGGCCATTTTCTTCGTTGTTTTTGAACTCTTATTTCTGTATGTCTGTATTTAGTTTTCCTGGTATATCACTCCCTTCAGAACTTCTTGAAGAGCTGGTGTGGTGTTGGTAAATTCTTTCAGATTTTGTTTACCTGAGAATGTCCTTGTCTTTTCTTCCCATATGAAGAATAATGTTGCCAGGTATAGTATTCTTGGTTGAAATTGTTTTTCATTTAATACTTTGAATATATTTTCTCATTCTTTCCTTGCTTACATTGTTTCCAATGAGATGTCTACTATTACCCTAATGAAATATCCTTTGTAGGTAACTTGACCTTTCTCTCTTTCCAATTTTAGTATCTTGTCTCTGTCTGTGGTTTGGTCAGTCTGGCTATAATGTGTCTTGGAGAAGATCTTATTGGGTTGATTCTAGGTGAGGTCCTTTGTATTTTTTGGATCTGGATCTTTGAATGCCTCTCTAGGTTTGGAACATTTTCTTCCAGGATTTCATGGAATGGATTATTAATGTCCTTAATATCGTCACCTTCTGGGATACCGATCATCTCGATGTTTGGACATTTAATTGTATCTAGTATTTCTCATATATTATTCTCTCTCTCTCTCTCTTTGGCTCTTTTCTCAGTCTTCATGGTGAATTTTTCTAGGGAAACGATTCTGTCTTCTACATTTGAGATTCGATCTTCTGTATTATCTAATCTGCTTTTTAATACTTTCAAGGGAGGTTTCGATTTCATGTATTATAGCCTTCATCTCTAACAGTTTTGTTTGATTCTTTTCTATGGTGTGTATTTCCTCTTTCAGATAGTGCAAGAACTTCCTCACATTCTGGAACTCGTCACCTTATTTGTCCTGCATTATCTGGAGTTCATTGTCTCTCTTCTCTTGCATCTCTGTTAGCTGTGTCATTATGATATTCTAAATCTATATTAGACATTTCCATGAGTTCCATTGTACTGTCTGTGGATGAAGAGGAATTGTTCTTTTCCCTTGGGGTAGAAGTATTTTCTTGGTTTTTTACATTTCTTGTGCCTCTGCAGTGATTTCTGGTCATCTGATGGGTTATACTTTTCTTCCTAATTTCCTGAAGTTCAATCTGAGTGTTCAGAGGCATGCAGGAGGAGGTGATCTGCAATCTTTCTGTAGTTCCATTTTTCTCCTTTTGTGTGAATTGAATATTCTGACGCTAATAGTATTCGTATGTTTGGCTACTGTTCGCTTAGACCTGTCTAGATACTCAGGTGTGGAGGCTGAGCAGCAAAGTGATGAAAGTAAAAGAAAAAGGAAAAGACAACAGAGGAAGAGAAAAAAAGAAAAGACTATTTGGGACCAGCAGTTGGCATAATGGCTATGTCGTTAGACCACCACATAGTACAATCTGTGGTTCGCATCCCAAACCCGGTGGCTTAAAACTCAGCCGGGCGCTTGTGCGTGCTTGCCCAAGATCCGGAGAGGAGAATGGAGGAGAAGGAGTTGTGGTGTGGCCATCCTCCCTGGGGGGTGATTTCTCGCTTTCTGTCTCTCTGTCTCTGTCTGTCTGGTGAGCGCACGCACCCTACAGAGAAAACCTCTCCCCCCCAAAAAAAAAGACTATTTAAAATTTTTAATTTTTTTAAAGCAAAAAATGGTGTAGCGTGTGAATGTGCCACACAAAAGCAAGAGTTTATAGCTTAAATGGAGGTGTATTCTTGGAAATCCTGTGTTTTTGCTTTGCCTAAATGGGAGGAGTGGAAAGGTGAGAATTTGCAAGATAAAGGAGGATCTGAGAGTCAATAAAGTACATTTACCTTAATTTTTTTTTTTCAAATGAAGAGGCAGAGAGAGACAGAGAGGAGGAAACTGAGGGTGACCTGCCACTCTAGGATGGGGTCAGGAGGGTGACGTCTCAACAGAAAATCTTCATTAGTTTTAGGTCCTGAAAGCAATAGTTCACAGCTCAAATGGATGAGTCTTCTCTGAAGGCCTGCACTTTTGCCTCTCCTAGATGGGAGGGGAAAGGTGAAAATTAGCAAGATAAAGGGGGATCTGAGAGCCAAGAGAATACTTTACCTTTAAAAAAGAGTTTAAAAAAAATAAAGAGAGACAGAGAGAGAGAGAGAGAAGGATATGGGGTACCCTATCACTCTAGAACGGGTATGGAGGGTGAAGTCTCAACAGAAAATCTTGATTAGTCTTACTCCCTGAAAGCAATAGTTCACAGCTCAAATGGATGAGTCTTCTCTGAAGGCCAGTGGTTTGCCTCTCCACTCTAGCATGGGGTTTGGAGAGTGAAATCTCAGTAAAAAATCTTCATGTCTTAATCCCTTAAAGCAATAGTGCACAGCTCAAATGGAGAAGTCTTCTCTCTATTATTATTATTTAATTTGACCAGAGAGGTAGATAGAGAAAGAGAGAGAGAGAAGGAAAATGAGAAAGCAAGCTGCCAAGTCCAGGACTCAAACCACAGTTAGCCATGTGGGAGTCCAGTATCTTAACCACCACACCACACGTTGGCCCCAATTGTGATAATTTGTAATGGCAACAACTGAAAACATTTCATCTTTCTGAGAGAATGACTTTTGTACTCAGTTGATGGGGGAGTAAGCTAAGCAGTTCTATGGGAAATGCACATTCTAAGTAAAGAGGACAGTAAATGAAAAGTCTGTGAAGTGAACTTACTTTGCATGTCAAGAGAAAGATTAATAGGATGGGTTGGCTAGACTAATAATGTGAGCAAGTGGGAGAATTCTAGGAGATTAACAGCCGAGAGGTAACAAGGCCCGGTCATTTGTGCCTTATGAATGATTTTGAGTATTTTCATTCTGAATGAGATAGGAACACCAGAAGTGATCTAAGTAGAGGAATAGCATGTTCTGAACTTTTGCACTGAAAGGTTTTTCTGGATAGTTTGTTAGAAAAGACTGAAAAAAAGAATTAAGAAAAATTGAGACAAGGACAGAGGTGAGATAGTTGAGATGAGAGATGACGATGTCAGACCAAGGTGGTTTGGTGTAAGGAATGAGAAACAGACAAACGAAAGCTAGATTTCAGAAGAACTGAGTATATTTTGAAGTTTAGCCAACAGGATTCATTGATAAAATAGATATGTGATATGAGGGAAATAAAGAAAAAAAATAGATGGGGCTAAAGCTCTTAGGCTTAATTAATGAAAAATATAATTTCCACTAGTTGTGATGAGAACCCACTAATGAGGAAAACTCAGGTTGGGATGTGGGTAAAATTGAGATGATGACCAGGAGGACCAGCTGGGTCAAATCTTGGTGATATATCTTGTGAAATGAGGATTGAAGGACCAGTTGATGGCATGGTGTTGAAGGTGGTATATCCCACATGGCTGGCTGTGCAGTCTGGGTTCCAGATCCAGTGCTTTGAGAAAAAGGTTGAGTGTATCATGTTTGTGTGTGCTCAAAATCCCAACATAAGAGAGTAACAGAGGAGAAGGGATTGTGGTGTGACTATCTCCCACTAGGGTGCTTTGTCTTTCTCTCTGTTTCTGGTGAATGCATGCACAGTGAGGCAAATTAAAAAAAAAAAAAAAAAAAGCTAAGAACTGAAAATTAATAGTCTTGAGATTTTCTATTCCTGAAATTTTAAAATCACAGAAATCTGACTCAATTCTGCAAATTAACTCTTTATAAAAAGTTTCTCAGTTTTTTTTTTATTCTCAAAGTATGTTCAAGTTTTATATCTCCTTTTGAGATTTTTTTCACTAATATATATTCTTCAAGAATAATCGTTCATTTCAATCTGATCTTCAAATCTGTTTTTATCTGGTTGAATAACCTATTTTCATTCATTGACATGTGCATGTACATATAATATATTTTCTCTTCTAGAAAATTTGCCTTATTTCATAGCCAATATTATAAGTTTGTATTTTCTCCACATTTTATCTTGAGATATATTTTTCTACTTATTATTTTCCTTATATCAGAGGTCCTAATATTAGAATGATATCTATTTCCTGTTTTTTTTAATTCATTAAATCATATTTGTATCCTTCATAATGTGTCCTTTCTATTTTTTCTGACCTTTGATTTAATCAGTCTATTATTCATTCTTTTCTGTTTAAATAATTATGTTTTAATAGAAATTATTTTCACTATTGTTAATTTCTGGATATTCTACAAGTTTGGTTCTGATTTTCTATTTGGCTTAAGGATTGTTAAGGAAAAAATATAAAAAACCTGTAAAGTTATTTTTTTTTCGGAGAGATTTTCACTGTAGGGTGCGTGCGCTCGCCAGACAGAGAGAGACATAGAGACAGAAAGCGAGAAATCACCCCCCAGGGGGGATGGTCACGCCGCAATCCCTTCTCCTCCATTCTCCTCTCGGGATCTTGGGCACGCATGCACACGCGCCCGGCGTGAGTTTTAAGGCACCAGGTCCGGGACACGAACCACGGTCGACTACGTGGGAGTCCAGCAACATAGCCATTACGCTAACTGCTGGTTCCCTTAAAGTTATTTTTATATAGCATATAGAACTTACTAAAATATAGGATCATTTGAAAAATATTCTACTTACATTAGAAAATTTTATTTTTTTAATATCAGAGTAAAATATTTATATATACTTATCTTTTTGTTATCCATTTACTTGATTAATTTTAGTAATCATCTTTTCAAAGTGAGTGTATGTGTGTGTGTGGTGGTTTAGATAATATTGTGCTGTGTCTTGATCTTTCTCACTCAGTCTCCTGAGCAGCTGGGACTCAGGCATGACATTGGTCCCTCTTTTTATAGTGGGCTGTAAATCAAATAAAGGCCTCACATGGCCTCAGCATGCCAAGCAGCTGTGTCCAATATAGCTACTGTGGCTGGCCTATATATTCAACTGCTAAAGGGTAAAAATAATAAATAAAAACAAGTTAAACTCTATGTGTAATGTCTCAATCTATTTCTCCCAGTATTCCTACATATAGTTTGTGCAATTTAATGAAATATTAGTTAGAATATCCTTTTAGAGTGTACATTCAATGACCTTCTGATTTATCTTTATTTTTGCTTACTTTTCCCTTTTATGGTTTTGTCCTTTTAAAAATATAATTATTTGGAATTACTTTGTTTTACATACTTGCATATAAAACATAAATGGATTATATTTTTATTTTGCTTTGTTTATTTTGGTGGAAAGTTCTCACCATGAAAGATGAAAAATGAACAATTACATTTTCTCATATATTTATTTTTCCTTCTGCCTCCTATTTTATTTATTACATTTTATCTTTACAATCTCAGTGTTTTCAACATTTATATTTTGGTTTATATTTATTATTCTCATAGTTATTGACATAAATTATTAAATGCTTTGGTTGCATACTTATGTTGGTCTTTATACCAGCTAGTTCTCTGTTACTGGGTTATTTTATAAATTTGTTAATTCTGTGGATCATAGCATTATTATTATTTTTTAACAAGGAAAAGAGAAATTTATTGATGTTATAAAGCTAGCCCAAAATAAGAATAAGATTCTGGAGCATATAGCCAGATTCCCACCAGTAGCAAGGCCAGATAGAAGTGACAAGTATGTCTTAAAGCTAGGATCTTTTATACTAGTAATATTGTTTCAATACATGTAAGTTTTTCTGGCAGGGTGTACATTGGACAAAGATAACAGAGGAGAGTGTTACAGAGATGGAGGAAGGAACATAGCATGGTGAAAGCTATTACCAGCAGCTCTCCAAAGCAACCTATTGGCAGTGGTAATAGTCCATTCAGCAAGGTGTGATAGGCTTAAGGGGGACTGCAAACCTGGGATTATCTTTTTTCCCTTATTCTTGATAGAGTGGATGTACATTATGAAAGAAGGATACAGAGAGGAAAAGGAAAACATGAACATGCATGTCTTTCTGACTATTTATATAAATTTCAGCCATTCATATGTCTTGTCTTATCTTGTCTTGTCTTTTTTCTTTTTTCTTTTCTTTTCTTTTCTTTTCTTTTCTTTTCTTTTCTTTTCTTTTCTTTTCTTTTTTCTTTTTTTTCCCTCCCTCTCCCCCTCCCTTCCTTCCTTCCTTCCTTCCTTCCTTCCTTCCTTCCTTCTTTTTTCTTTCTTTCTTTCTTTCTTTCTTTCTTTCTTTCTTTCTTTCTTTCTTTCTTTCTTTCTTCTTTCTTTCTTTCTTTCTTTCTTTCTTTCTTTCTTTCTTTCTTTCTTTCTTTCTTTTTCTTTCTCTTTTTTGAGAGGTTTTTGCTATGGGCACATGCTCTCACCAGAGATACAGAGAAACATAAAGTGAAAAATTACCCCCAGGGGGATAGCCATGCCTCAGTTCCTTCTCCTCTTGGGGTCTTGGGTGCACACACACATGCACCTGACTTGAGTTTAAACCATCAGGTCCAGGACTCAAACTGCAGTGGGCTACATGGCAGTCCAATGACATAGCCATTATGCCAACTGCTGGTCACCATTCATATGTCTTTCAAATAGTTGTCTATTCACCTCATTTTCATGTTTTTTAAATTGGTAATTTCAATTTGTTGTTGTTATATCTTTTGGAGGCACATGGCTTGAGTTCTCTACAAACACTAGTTATCAATCTTTTATTTGAATCATAGTTTTTGATTTTTTCCCCATTCTGTGGGTTGTCTCCGCACTCTAATCATTGTTTACTTTGCTATAAGGAGCTTTTTAGCTTGATATAATTCCACTTATTTATCCTTGGGATTATTGTCTGTGCTTTAGGGGTCTTGCTTAAGAAATATTTTACTATTCCAGTGTCTCCAATCATTTCCCCTGAATTTTCTACCAGCGGTTTTATAGTTTGAGGCTTTCCATATAGTTCTTTGATCCATTTTGGGTTGATTTTTGTTATGGTGATAGATAGCAGTCCAGTTTCATTTTTCTGCAAGAGAATACCTAGTTATTTTTACTGAAAAGACTTTTCTTTTCTCCAATTCATTGACTTGTACCCTTTGTCAAAGATCAGTATGCTGTATGTATTGGGATTTATTTCTGGATTCTCTATACTATTGCATTGATAAGTGTGTCTGTTTTTATCAGTACCAAGTCATTGTGATTATCACAGTTTTACAATATATTTTGAGGTCAGGTAGTGAGATAACTCCTACTTTATTCTTTCTGTATGATATTCTCTTGGTGATATGTTGTCTTTTATAATTTTTTAAGGTTTTTTTTTTTTTTTTCCATAGGGTGTGGTTGCTCCCAGAGAGAGAGGAAGAGATGGAAAGTGAGAAATCACTCAGTAGGGGTAATGGCCATGCCATAATTCCTTTTCCATTCTCCTTTTGAGATTTTGGGCATGCACACACACATGCCTGGAATAATTTTTAAACCATCGGGCCTGGAATTTGAACACTTGTAGTAATCCAGTCCAGTCACCTCCAGACAAATTTTACAATTGTTTTTTGTATATCAATGATAAATTCTGCTACTTTACTGAATTCATTCATTGCTTCTAGGAGATTTTTGTAGATTATTTAGGATTTCCCATATATATAATCATGTTCTCTTCAAATAATGATAATTTCACTCATTTGTCTACTTGAATGCCTTTTATTTTACTCACTTGTCTGATTTCCTTGGTTAGAACTTCCAGTATCATTTTGAAAACAGGAAAAAGTAGACACTGCTGTCCTATCTGTCCTACTCTTAGTTTTCAGTGGCAAAACTTCCAGCTTTTCCCCATTCAGTATGATATTAGCAATGAGTTTGTCAGATATGGCCTTTATTGTGTTGACAAATGTCCCTTCTATATCTCTTTTGATGAGAGTTTTGATCATGAAGGGATGTTGCATTTTATCAAAAGCCTTTGCTGTGTCTGTAGATATGATCATATGGTTCTTATCTAGGCTTCTATTAATGTGAAGGACTACATTTATTGTATTGTATACGTTGAACCACCATCCCTGGGATAAAGCCTAGCTCATCAGGGTGTTTAATCTTTTTAATGTGAGGTTGGATTAAATTTGCTAGTATCTTGTTCAGAATTTTTATGTTAATCAGAGATATTGATCTGTAGTTTTTCAAGCTTTGTTCTTGGTATCAAGATGATAGAGCTTTCATAGAATTAAACTGAGAGTTCTTTCCTTTTAGATTTTTAGAACTTGTTGGAGAAGAATTTGAGTTAACTTTAAAAGTTTTGCATGTCCGAGATTCTCAGTACCAGTGGAGCAGGGTGTGGATGGGGGACTTGATCCAGCCTTTCTCGGACACAAATTTTTCAAAACAAACTGATACATAATTGCAGTGCAAAAAAAAAAAAAAAAAAAAGTTTTGTGGACTGCAGAGTGAAACTTCAGGACCTGGGATTTTCCTCATAGGGAAACTATTTATTACTGATTCAATCTCATTGCTTGTTTTGGGTTTATTCAAGTTTTCTATTTCTTCTTGATTTAGTATAGATAAATTTCATATGTCCATATATTTGTTTATCTCATCTAAGTTTTCTTTTTGTTTGGCTTATAGTCACTCATAGTATTCGCTCATAATTTTTGTATTTTTGATACATCTTTTGTAGTATTACCTGCTTCGTTACTGATTTTATTTATCTTGATTCTCTTTTTCTCTTGATTAGTCTAGCTAAGGATTTGTCCATTTTTAAAAACATCACAAAAATCATATTTTTTTGTTATGAGTTCTTTATTCTCTATTTCATTTCTGTTCTAATTTTTTTTATTATTTACTTTCTTATGGCATTTTTCTTTGTTATTGTTGCTTTTCCAATGACTTATTATGTAGTGTTAGCTTGGTTATTTGACACTTTTTTTTTTCTTGTAAACAGTAATTGTTATTATATTACCTTCCCTTTCATCACTGCTTTTGCTGTGTCCCCCAAACTAGGGAGAGTCATGTGTTTTTTATCATTGGTTTCAATAAATCTTTTGATTATAGTATTAGCTTCTTTGGTAGTTTTAAAGTCATTCAGCGATAGGTTGTGAAACTTTCATATTTTTGTGTATTTTCAGACTCCTTGTGTTGTTGATTTTAGATTTTATTTCACTATTGTTGGAGAAGATGCTGAGTATAGTTTCTAAACTTTTAAATTTATAGAAGTTTGCTTTGTGCCCAATCTTTAAAAATGTTCCATGTGGAGATGTGAAAAAAAAATCTTTTAGTTAGTGGGTGAAATGTTCTATAAATTTTTGTCAGGTCCATTAATTTGTAGTATCATTTAGCTCCTGTGTCTATTTATTTTTTATCTAGATGATCAGTCCTTTGATGAGAGGGGATTGTTAAAAATCCCCAATAATTAGTGTGTTGCAGTCTATCTTTCTTTTTAGATTTCCCAGTCTTTCTTTTATATATTTGGTTGTCCTTATGTTGGGAGCATAAATATTTATAATTGTTTATTCTACTTGGTGAATTAACTCTTTTAGTACTATATAGTGGTCATCTTTGTTTCTTTTTAGTGTTTTTACCTTGAAGTCCATTTTGCCTGATATAAATATCATGACTTTGCTCTTTTAAAAAAGATTCCACTTGCATTAAATGACTTTTTCTAGCCCTTCACTTTCAATGTATGTAAGTTTATTGTAAGCAACGTATATGGTGCTCCTGTATTTTCATCCATTAAGCTAACCTGTGTCTTTTATTTGAGGAATTTAATTTATAACATTCAACATTATTATTGATATATGTGGATTTATCACTGTCATTTTATTAGTCATATTTTAATTGTTTTGTGGTTTCTTATTTCTATTTGTCTCCCTTTCTTTTTCTTGATTAAGTATTCTCTAAGTATTCTTGAAGAGCTGGTATATTCTTTCAGCTTTTGTTTATATGGGAATGATTTTTATGTCTCTTTCCCACTTGAAGGATAATTTTGCTGGGTATAGTATTCTTGATTTATTTTTTGTTTTGGTTTTCTTTTAGAGTTTTAAATATGTCTTCTCAATCATTTCTTGCTTTCATTGTTTCATTTGAGCGGTCTTATATTAGTTTATTAGAATAACCTTTGCAAGTAACTTTGCGTTTCTCTCTTGCCATTTTTAGTATATTGTGTTTGTCTTTGACGTTTACCAGTTTGGCTCTGATGTGCCTTGTAGACAATCTTCTTATGGTGAATATATTTGATGTTCTTTGTAATCCCTGTATTAGATATCTGTATTTCTCTTTAGAACTGGAAAGTTTTGAGATAGTATTTTGTGAAATATTTTCTATGCCTCTACCCATGTCTTCACCTTCTAGAATACCCATTATGCAGATATTCAAACACTTGATGGTGTCTATAATTTTCCATAGATTGTCCTAATTTTTTGATAGTTATTTTTCAATCCTTTTTGTTGGTTTGGACTAAATTGGAGTTTTTCTCTTTAAATTCAGAGATTCATCTTCTGCATGGTCTAATCTGCTGTTAATACATTTTTTGGGGGAAAATTTGATTTCCTGTATTGTATTCTTTATCTCTAGAAGTTCTCATTTTCTGAAATAATTGTCCATTTTATTTTTGCATTTCATGAGGTTTGTTGCAATGAATATTCTGCATTATTTTTCAGCCATTTTTGTGTTTTGTTGTATTTTATTCATTATTGGTTAGTTATTGTGTTCCTTTAGAAGAGAGATATTTCATAATCTCATATTTCTTATGACTCCATGTTGATAGGCATCTGGTAGAATATTCACTTCTTCCTAGTTTTTTTGAGTAGGTTTCTGGAGCTGTTTATTTGTGCATTTCCATACAGTGTATGTTAATACTGTGCCAGTTTTCCTATTTTTCTGTAAGTGGGAATGCTGGAATGCACAATGGGAATTTTCAGGTTCAGATTTTCTGAGGGGAGATTTTTTTCCCTCAAGAGTGAGCACATGGGGAGAATTTCTCTAGAACTTCATAGCTTCAGGTGGTTGGCCTCTCTCTACTTTTTCAAGCAGACATCATATAAACCAGAGGTTCTTGCTGACTTACTTCTGCCCTGAATTCTACCTAAGTCATCTCTGTGCAGAAGCTGCTCTCTGGCAGTGGCCACAGCCAAGATACCTGTGGGCTTCTTGGGCAGTGGTGTTTGTCCCTTTCCTTGGTCTGCCTTTACCTTAAAGACATGCTCATCTGACCTCCTCCAACCTCTCTGATCCCAAAGTGGCTGGGGGCTGAGTGGGGAAGTAGAGTGCATAGTTGTAGCATCAGCATGTGTGATACATAGGGTGGGCAGCAGCCTCCTCTCTTCTTCCTTCTGAAGGTGTGGGTGAGTAGGTGGCACACCTACATTACATCATTTTTTTTAAGAATTATTTTATTTTATTTTATTTATTCATTCATTTATTTTTTAATTTGACCAGAGAGACACAGAGAGAGAGAGAGAAAGTGAGAACGCAAGCCACCAGGTCCACGACTTGAACCGTGGTCAGTCATGTGGGAGTGTCCAGTACCTTAACCACCATGCCACCTGCTGGTCCCCCCTACATTATATCTTAATGCTAACCTCAAGTGTGATAAATAAATCATTGGTAATAAATTTCTTATGCCAAGATTTTTTAAATTAAAATATTTTGGATATGGTTTTTTTACTCTTACCTTTGACTGTCAAATTTACTGTAAAATAATGGGGATCAGCTTAGTGTTCTCTGTAGATCTACTGATTTTATTTATTTTGTATTTTTGTTTTTGTTTTAATTCTGCCAGAGGGTGCATGTACTAACTAGAGAGAAAGAGAAAGAAAGAGAGAGAGAGAGAGACCAAGCACACCACATGGGAATTTTCACACTACAGGCCCTTCTCCCCTATTTCTCCTTCCTGTTGTTATTTTTGAACATGCACACACATATACACAGCATATGGAATTCAAACCATGCAGTAGGATTCATCCACCTTAATCACCACACCACTGCTGATCCTTGGAATTTTTAAAACCTCACATTCAGTTAATCTATCATAGTATTTTGGGGTTGATACATTCTGAATCATTTGCTTCAATTTCTTTTGATCTTAGTATTCAGTTTTTCATTTACTCTAGCTATTTTATGGGAATCTGTTCTATATTTCATCATTCTGTTTTATTTTTCAGAAATATTACTAATGCATACAATGAACATTCTGTGTGTTCCTTCCTTCTTTATCTATTATAGTCTTTCCAAGTGTCTTACACATTGTTGTTTCTACTTTAGCTTTTGTTGATATTCCTCAAGAAAATCTTTTAAGTTGCAAATTGTTTTCAGCAACATCCATACTATACTTGACTGACTTGAATGTGTTTAAGGAACACTGTCATACGCTGCCATGATCTCCTCTCACCAATGTGAGGAAGAAAGCATTAATTATCCAGCTGTTGTAAATTGCTTTTTACTAAAGAAAGGTGCCCAATTTTTATGGCACACTCAATTACTGAATATGTGAAGTTATAGACTCTCAGCTCTTTTCAACAATTTGGTAAAACTTTGCAGAACCTTCAAACTCCCAAACCACTGTGGTATCAGCTCAAATCCTTGTTTTGACTGCATACAGCCCAACTTCTCACTCTACCAATGCTACTTTCTTTACTTCTCAGTAGATATTAATCCCCCAAATACTCTACAGTAAATGTCATGAACCCAAATAATCTCACAGTCAGATTTGTTGGGAACCCAGTTTGTGATACTTGATGCCAAGAGTCATCTGAAAAGGCAGACTCTAAAATAAGAGTTTGAAGTAAGAGCACCTGATCCAATGCTACCAAAGAGAAAATCACTGTGTCAGATGAAAAAAACCCACAGATTATGTTATGTTTCACTCATTGAGAGATATATTCAATGTATTTTCTTTCCTGAATCTAGACTGGTTCATGACTTCTTTCGTCTGTAGAATAAAGTGGAAGTCACCCTTTGCTAGCTCTGACCTAGTCTTAAAACTAGTTCAACTGTTGATAATACCATGCTATGTGGAAATCAAAAGTAGCTATGAAAAGACAGCATGATGCCCATTGAGTTCTAGTTGTTCTGGCTACTGATTATTTGAGTGCTCATCTCTGAGGTTCAATGTACAAATCAGAAAGAAGGCCTAGTGAACTCTGATCCCTGTCTAATTTCCTGACCTTCAGAACTGTATTATGATAAATGTTTTTCTTCCATATTATCTTATCATTCCTTTTTTTCATTTCTCTTCTTTGAGCACTTTCTTACCTAAATTGACCATGTGTGTAGTTATTACTTAAATTTTTATACTCTTGCTTTCTAAAGTATTTATTTTTCTCCATGGTGTTTTTCTTTTTCTTTTTCTTTCCTTTTTATTTCCATAGGGTGCATGTGCTGGCTGGAGAGAGACAGACAGTATATTTATTTCTTTCTCCCAAGAGTAAAAGAGGTAAAGATAAAGAGAGAGTACCCCCAGCAAGGTCTTGAGTATGTCTATGAACCAGCCTCCTGCCAGTCTCTGATCATGGAAAAGCACTTAACTCACACACTGGTAGGGATTTTCTTGTAAAGCATTGAGTTTTACTGCTGAGTTACTAATATTATGTTGAGTTTTATTTATTTATTTGTAAGAAGGTTGCATGCATGAGAGAGAGGGAAGGAAGCTAGTGTGTCTCTCGACAGGGCTGGTCATGATGCAGTCCTTTTTCTTCCATTTCTTCCTTGTGTCAGAATCCTGCGCATGTGTACATACACTTGATGTATTTTTCAAATCAACTACACCAGGACTCGAATCCTGGTCAGCTTCCTCTGAGTAGTGCCTAACTGCTGGGAAACTGAGGCCAGGTCTATGTTGGTGTTTACAATTTTACCTTAACTTAATCCAGTTGTCTCAATATTAGGTAGACAATTTTGCCAAAGTGTGATTTGAGGCTTATAACCATTTTCATTATCAATGTAGATAATATTTGGATTGGACTTTTTTTTCCTTAATTATTTATTTTTATTAGGAAGAGGAATAAAAATACACTGTTTTTTTGCCATATATTATTGGGAGTTGTTATTTTTCTGTTTCAAGCTATCATTCATTATATGATATTTTTCAGAAAACAGTGAAGAATCCCTATGACTTTTTTAGAACATTTATTAGATTTTTCTTTCTCTTGTTATTCATGTCATAATATATTTAAAATTAATTTAATGTTTATGGAAATATCTAAAATATGTATTATTATTTCCAACACCAAATCATAGGCCATATTTGGGAGTCTGTATTTGTTCTCCTCCAAGTACTCACATCAGATGCTTTTAATAGATAAGAACATGCTAAAATATTTTTATATTTTTACAGAGTTAATGATAGCAACATTTACTGAAAACAGTTCACTGATGCCAGGCTATGAGAAATTAAAGAAACATGTATGCATTTGTTGAAATTATTTTTGCTAAATATAGTCTATATTCTGAGTTGTGCATTTGTGGATCTCTTTTTTTTCTTTGGAGAGGTTTTTGCTATAGGGCACGTGCGCTCGCCAGACAGACAGAGAGAGACATAGAGACAGAAAGTGAGAAATCACCCCCCAGGGGGGATGGTCACGCCACAATCCCTTCTCCTCCATTCTCCTCTCGCACGCACACACGCCCGGCGTGAGTTTTAAGCCACCGGGTCCAGGACGTGAACCGCGGTCGACTATGTGGGAGTCCAGCGACATAGCCATTACACTAACTGCTGGTTCCCCTTTTGTGGATCTCTTGATGGTTCTTTAGTTACAGAATAATCAGAACTTCTATCAGATGTTTTACTTACAAATGATTTCTCATTCAATATCTTCTTCATTCTTTGGACCTGACACTTTCAAGAAATTCTCTGGAAACAGTTGGTCCATGATGGCATAAGCCAAACATTTGGAGTTTAATTTTCCATTAAGTTCCCATAAGAAATGCCTTTTTGAATTCAACTTTAGGAAATCCTTGTGCATTTAATAGGAGCAGGTATGAAGCCCATTTTAATTACCTTTAGGAAATTATTACATGCTCAGAGAAATATCCAAACAGCTTTGCATCTCATTGGTCACCTTTGGAAATCTGGAGGATACTAATGTATTTGAAGTGAGGTGTGCTCTACTTAAACCATGACTTAATCTCTTTTGTGTCACTTCTTTTCTTGATGTTGAAGTCTATTGTATATGTAATCTAATGCAAACAAGGGTAAATATTGTGAGCCTCCTGTGATGCATTCAATTATTTATTCATCTATTTATTTACTGCTTGAGTAAGCATTTATGGATTGTCTGCTTTATGTAAAACACTTGGCTGGGCCATCAATAATATTAGGCTTTAAAAGATTGAATATTGCAGCTCTCAAATATTCAAATTTTGTAATGCAAAAAGACAAAGATTATGAGAAAATAATACACACCCTAGTTCCATTTTTGGTATGATTCACCTTTGAAAATGCTTTGTTGATTTAAAAAAAGTGGATTTCCAAGCAAATAGTTACTTCTTCAAGGTTTGTGATAGAGAGCACATCTGAGCTGTTAAAGTCATCTCAGTCCTTAGAAGTCATTGGTCAGCATCTGAGTAATAATTCCCAGGTATCTCTGCTGGCTCTGCAGGATGATCTTTGCCTTTAGCACTACTGATAGATCAAAGAAAAATGCAGCTTTAGCAAATCACCTAACCATTATCTCATATCATCCTGATGAGAAGGGCATAATTACCAGCATATAGATAACCTTGAGTGATTAATATCAGCACCCTTTTTTCCCAATTAAAGCATCAAAGCCTCCCACATGAAACTAAGAGTTAATGCAGAAATATAACAAAAAGTGATTCCCATTGAGCACTATGCAAAATTTCAATGCTATTTTAATTCACCTGTTTATTCCTTCATTTTGAATATGTTTGATATATCATTGATTATATTAAACACACTGAATAGTAGTAGAAACTGAGGCTCAGAGTTTAAAATTTAATTATCCTGAATCACACAGCTACTAGGTGGTGAAATTAAATTATGACTAATTCAGAACTCATGATCGAAACCTATATACTCTACTACCTTGGAGTAGAACTCTAAATAGCTTCTGATGTTGAGATTTGTTGTTATTTTATAGGTCTTAGTTTGAAAACCTAAATCTAAATTCACAAATTCACATGCTTACAGGGCCTAGTGGTGAGATAATTTGTGAAGACAACTTGGTAGATTGGGAGGCCCTCTTGAACTAACTTTCGGGTTTGAGACAAAAAAAACTTTGCACTTTCCCTTCATCGTACCTATAGGAAAAGCAACCAGGCAAATATAATTCTGAAAGGTTCCACGTCACAGAGATAACAGAGCAGGGTGGCCTGTGCAAAAATAGCTATGTGTGATCCCACAGGGATGCAACCATCATCCCCTCCAAGCCTACCGAGTCATGCAAAAATGATGGATTTATATTGCGAGATCATCTGATTTTTCCATGGGAGCCAAACATATCAGTTGGCTCATTTGGGATGTCCTGGTAAAGCATTAAGTTTTACAACTGCAGCACCCCAGGACTCCTCCTGTAAGCCTTTTAAAGACATCTGCATACTATTGAAGTGCAATATTCTGATTTCAGAGGTAGGATAGCACAGGTACACTTCAAAGCCTGAGGCCTTGCATTTGAATCTTGGTGCTGCCACTTACTAGGCTGTGACTTTGGTATTATTTGACTGTTGTGTGCCTTAGTCTTCCCAACTGAAAATGGATTGTAATAATGGAGCTGCCTTGGGCTGACTGGTATGTTGGATCCCATATGGCTGACTATGTAGTTTGAGTCCTGGACCTACTGTCTTGAAAAACACACTGGGTGTGTTTGCATGCCCAAAATCCTGGGAGGAAAGTGGAGAAGGGATTGAGATTTGGGCATCCTCTATGATGGGTACTTTCACACTTTCTCATGCTCTCTCTCTCTCTCTCTCTGTGTGTGTGTGTCTTTGTCTCTCTCTGGTAAGCACACATGCTCAAAGCACATTTTTAAAAAATGAAGCTGTTTCATGCCAACAGACTAACATTATTGTTATTCTGGGAGAAGGGAACCATTGATGTTCTATCTACCTCATAACTTTCTGTGAGAACTAGAAAAGTAAAATTCATGTCAGAACCTATATAATAAGCAGTCAATGAATGTCATCTGTTACCATTTTCATTGTTTAATGATTAACAATTCATTATTTTTTTTAAATCGAAAACACCGTATACATCAAACAATAATATTCACCAATTTGCAAATCTTACAGAAGTTCTTTTATTTCTGCCTCTATCTACATAATGTATATAAGTATGCCTCATGTGCTTGGTTGTCCCTGGATTAAGCTCTTATTAAAAAAGTAAAGGTAACATCTCACTCATATTTTATACAATATAGTTTCCTACTCAGTGGCATTTTTGCTTTCTACAATTTTAGTTACCCGTAGTGAACCATAATCTAAAAATAATCTATAATATAATAAGGGATTTTGAGAGAGTGAGACCACATTTACATAATAATTATTACATAAAACTGTACTGATATTTGTTCTATTTTACCTAGTTATTGTTAACCTCTCACTGTGCATAGTTTATCAATGTAATTTTACCATAGGTATATATTAATAGGGAAAAACATAGTATATATGCAAGGTTCAGTACTACCTGCACTTTCAAGTATCAATTGGAGGTCTTAAAAGGTGTCGTCCAAGAGGGGACCAGCAGTTAGCATAATGGCTATGTCACTGGACTCCCACATAGTCGACCGTGGTTTGAGTCTTAGACCCGGTGGCTTAAACTCACTCCAGGAGCATGTTTGTGCGTACCCAGGATCCCAAGAGGAGAATGGAGGAGAAGGGATTGCGGCGTGGCCATCCCCTCTGGGGGGTGATTTCTTGCTTTCTATTTCTCTGTCTCTCTCTGTCTGTCTGGCGAGTGCACGCGCCCTATAGCAAAAACCTCTCCAAAAAAAAAAAGGTATCACCCAAGGAAAGGGGGAGCTACTTTAGCATTTTTCTGCTCCCACGTGAGCATGTTTGCTATGAGGGAACTTCAGAAACTGTGGGGAATCAAATCAAAGTACAAGTTCACTTTGGTGCAAAACATTTTGAAATCCATATATAATTTTTTCATAATATTGTGTATTTTCCATAAACTTTTGTCAATGCCTTGTATTAACATAAAGTTTTTCAATTTAAACAATAAAACATAACTCTTACTTAGGTAACAATTGAACCATAAACAAAATAAGACATAGATAGTAATGGAGGACCAGTAGAAGTTTATTTCCATGAGAAATTCTTGGAGCAATTTACACACTGAGAGTGTATTAGAGAGAGCTGTAGTTACCCATGCTAATTTCTTGGGTTCATATCTAAGTTCCAAGAATATTAGAATGCATGTAAGCAAAGTGCTGAGAACTCTGTAAAGTGCTGGTCTGAAGTTAAGAGTGTTCAGGGCTCACTCTAATGTATTATGAGCCAGACCAGAGATTCCCTGTTTTGCAAAAGAACACTGTGGAAGTTGAGCACCTTGAGATGCTAAAGAGATTTCAGCATCTGGAAGGCAAGAGGAACTCAGTGGTGATTGACAGAAGATGATAGGAACTTGGCGAGCTAAGAGGCACCCAGATGATACCAAGCAACTCAGCATCTGTGCATAAAAAAAGAGGGTCAATTTCTGCACTTACAAATACTTTCTGAATTCTCCCAGAATTAGTATGGAAAGCTTTGCAGTGGGATTGGAATCTTTGCAAACTACGGGTACTTTAGTTCCTTGCTTGAAAGTAGGAAATAAATTAGAATCACTCCTATTCATGTGAACCTATTCTTTTGATAGTTTCTTTGGGCCAGAGGAAACTTGGGATTTGCTTATGATATATTTTACATTACAAATATGATTTTTAATTCAAATAAATGTGTGCGTGTGTCATATAAAATGACACAGGGCAGAATAAAAAGATACCTACTATGTATTGTACAATGAGATTCCTCCATTCCAAGTAGTTATTTATGAACTTTGATAATTTTCTATATATTCAACTCTTTCTCTAACTTATGGTACTTTCACTATCTTAAGGGCTAAGGCTGATTTTGCACGAGTTGCTGTTTAAATCGACTGCTTCTAAGTAAGTTTCTCACATGGTATCTATGTGAAATTTCTGCTTCCAGCAGAATTAGTTCGGTAGAGTATTTAAAAAAAGGAGTTTTACATGTCAGTTTCTCAAGTAGTATGGAACTGTGTCCAGCATGATTCCTCTTCATCGTACTTTTTCAAGCATGAGTTTTCTATTGTCAACAGCTAACCATTTCCTGACTTGGACCAGCTTTCTGTCCTGTGAGCCACAACTAGTTAAGTTTTAAACGACAGATAATTATTTGTTTTATACATTGGCTACCACATTTCTTTGCTCCCTTTAGCAATCATTCTCTCTGACAGCATTTCACAAAAGACGGTGCTCAGGCTACCTGCATCGGCATCATTTGAGTGGCTTGTTAAAACTGCAACTCCTGAACTTATCACAGACTTTATAAATGAAGGTTCCTTTGTTTTTGCCCACTACCAGCTGTGTCCACTCACTAGAAACAAAGAGACAGGGAGAGAGAGAGTGAGGGATGAGGACAAAGTAACCCCCAGTAGGGCATGATTATGCCACAATTCCTTCTCTTCCATCTCTTCATCCTGTTGGGATATGGGACACACACGCATGCCTGCTCACATTGCTTCTCCAACTGCTGGGGTTGGGGTTCAAACCACAGTTGACCTTGTGGGATCTGGCTTGCTTAACTACGAAGCCATGGGTCTGGTCCAGCCCACTAAAATTTTTGAGGTGCTGCTATTGGCTTTCCTTTGAAACTTGTTTCTCATTTATAAAAGTTTTTTCTTTTTTTTGAATTTGAAAGTGTACAATTTGAATCAACAAACATACTTTTGTTCTGAAGGAAACAATGCTAAAGTCAAAACATTCTAATCCTGTGGTGGAACTTAACAAGAAGCTGATGATGGTGATACAAAAGTAAAAGGCAGATTAAGAAAAGCACACGATAATCAATATTAATAAAGTGTCATGAGGATTCAGCAGAGAGAGACATCTGCAAATCTTGGGAAAGGGTCACTAAGGATTTGGGAGAAAGACAGCTTTATGGTGGAACTTGAAATGAGATGACTGGAGAATGTAAAGGTGGATGTGAGGAGTGTCTACCAGGAGATCAGCAGAGCAAAGGCACAGACGTGCAAAGAAGAGAATGATCTGTGCCAATTCATAAATCCTGCTCAGCTGAAGCTTCAGAGGATAAAATTCCCAAAGGTGTTCTGGTGGCAAGACTAAAGATGTAGGTTGGAACAATACTGTGGAGAATCTTGAAGGCCATAGTTTGTATTTACTTGGCATCTTTTGAATATCTGCAACATTTTAGGTGGGCTACAAATTTATAATAGGTAGCCATACTTTTGATTACACACGATTGCAATTTCTAATCAGAAAAGTGACTGTGCAAAAGAGAAAGAGGCAGCACTTCACAGTGTAACTTCATGGTCTCCGGGAAACCCACAGCATGTGATGATACTGTCATTACAAGAGAGGGTCTTGAATGGCCTGCCAAATGCAACTTTTTCTATGTCACAATTATGTTCACTTTGGTATCGTAGCAAGAATCATAAAGAGTTATGAATCAGGACCACCAGATGGCTAAAGGTTACATTGTCAGACACCCACGAAGACAACCACAGTTTGAGTCCTGGACCTGGTGGCTTAAAACTCACGCTAGGCCCAGGGCCGGCAGGTGGTTTGGTGGTTAAGGGCACTGGAGTCCCACATGGCCAACCATGGTTTGAGTCCTGGACCTGGTGGCTTGCTTTCTCACTTTCCCTCTATTTCTCTCTCCCTCTCCCTCTGTGTGTGTGTGTGTGTGTGTCTGCAAATGTTAAAAAAATATTAATAAACTCACGCCAGGCGCATAAGCGCGTGTGCCCAAAATCCTGAGAGGAGAATGGAGAAGGGACTGTGGCATGGCCATCCCCACTTGGGGGTTATTTCTTGCTTTTGTCTCTTTGTCTCTCTTTGTCCCTCTGGTGAGCACATGTACCCTATAGCAAAAATATCTGTCTAAAACAGACAAACAAACAAAGAGCTTATGAATCTACATATTCCCATTTAATGGTATGTTGGAAAATAGCATATTTTCTTCTTGATTAGAGTCACTTTCAGGAAAGCCATGTTGCCATCCTTGGTGTGTAAGAAGGTAAGTTACAGAAGAAGGTGCAGTGAGGGCATAGGTGTGTCTGATGAACATCTCTGGAACCATCTTCCAACATGCTGGCCAAACAGTTTCTTTATAACCCACTCCCTGCTACATTTAATATCTTCTTATCTGAAATTTCTGATTCTAATTGGGGTAAAACATCTGTAAAAGAGCTACTTCCCTGTGGTACGCAAATATAGGAGATGTCTGGAATGTGTGGAACCTACAGGAAGCAGGTGCAGAGAGCAGAGAAGCCAGCCAGGCAGCCTTCTCTGAGAGATACTGCTGCAGCCCAGGGAGACTGGGTACAGACTTCAGACTGTGTGTTAAGCCTGAAGAGACAAACAGTGGCCAGCAGAAAGGGAGGCACCCAAGAGTGCCTCAAAAAGCTGGTCGTCACTCAGAAATGTGGTCAGTCTTTAGAGACAGCTACAGAACCCTATAGGCAGTACTGGGACATGAACTTCACAGAGAGAGTCAAATACCAGAGTCAGAGCAAGTCAGAAGTTGAATTCAGGGAAACGAAGAATTGTTTTCAAACTATAATGTGTACAAATCCATGTTCAATTCTGGGTGCTTGACCAGTGCTCTCATAGGTCAGAGGTGATATGAATTAGAGTAAAATGTTCTTAATGGAGCAGGAGGAAAAGAAGTCGAAGTCATTGTGCACATTGAGTTTGACTATTCTGTAGGGGAGTTGAAGATTGGGAGAGAGATTTGAACTAGAGATGTATATCTGTGATTAAAATCTCTAAATTTTAAAATAAGCTAAAACCTGCCATCATCGGTTTTTGAGGAAAAAAAAAAAACCCAAAGGGTCATATTTTCATATGACTGCAAGTCACCCTAAACAGAACAATACCTGCAAGGTGATTTCTCTATGGGTAGTTCATAACATAGAGTGTTATTTTTTTCTACAACTGAAATCATGGAGAGTGACGCTTGCTTGTTGGAATATTGCTCTTGAAAGCAGTGAGAATTGCTGAAAGGCACATTAAATTAATGGCAGGGAGGTGTCACCTTGGCCTATACTCCTAGCCACAAATAAATTTGGTATCTCTCTCACAGCTACATCTCATTTCATGATTCCCCCTTACAGGGAGAGAATGATGTGTGGAAATTTTCCTTTGTGGGGAGCTAACCTCGCCACACACTGTTTTTGACAGATACAATGGCCTTAGTGAAGTCCACAGACACCATCGACCAGCCACCACTCTGTCCAACACGGTTCCCACTGCTACATCAGCAGGTGATTCCCAGACTGCCCTATGACTGCCGCTTCCTTAATATGGGCTATCGACACAGATGACTTACTATTTTGCTACAAACTGTCCGTGAATGTGCCAGGTGATCTGGACCATATGGAGACAGGCCTTTTCAATCTATAAGGACATCCCCTGAGGATACACTCTCCGCCAAAGTAGAAACAAAATACCTCTGTAGGAACTGCTACACATGGATCGCCTTTAAGTAAAGATATTGGTCTTGAGGACAGCAGGTGGTGTGGTGGTTAAGGTGCTGGATTCCCACAGGGCTGGCCGTGGTTTGAGTACTGGACCCAGTCACTTAACAATCATGCCAGGCACATGTGCATGCGTGCCCAAAATTCTAAGAGGAGACGAGAAGAAAAGAGATTGTGGTATGGGCATCCCCCTCGGGGAGTGGTTTCTCACTTTTCCTCTCTGTCTCAATGTGATGAACGCATGCACCCTATGACGAAAACCTAAAAGCAAAACAAACAACAAACAAAAATGTGGGTCTTGGAGATGGAGATGGCTTGCTCACCTGTAGTGAATAAAATCAAACTCTCACAGAGGATAACCTTGCTAGCATCATCTTACAATTCTTTGTCAATCCTAGAATGCTTTGCTAGGTTTTTAGCAGTAGCTCTTCTTGAGTCTTCTTTCCTTTTATTTATTTATACACTTGTTCATTCATTCACTTTACTGATTAACCAATTATGTCCACACATATTTCTGAAATACTTTTAAGCTCGTAACATTTCATTTATAGGCATGAATGTACAAGTCTTCCTCATGTGGAACTTCTGCACCTGAAATCTAAGTTCAGGACTGTGGTTTCCCTCCTGTTCTCTGCCTTGGTCCTGGTTTTGATGTTTTCCTTCATTGAATTGTATGGGGACACTTTACAAAAAGCCATAAATGGGACTTTTTTTTTTCTTTTTCCGGTTTTATAGAGTTGATTATTTTTGTTCAAATTTATTTATTTCTTCCATCAGCAAGAGGGACAAAGGGAGTGATGAAGAGAGAGAGAGAGAGAGAAAGAAAGAGAGATAGACCTATCAACAAGGTCTTGCTGCCACAATACACCCCCACTTTTTAGTCAACTCCAGGTCATGGGCAAGGATGAGACAGGCACACTCAGTGAGAACTTCAGACATGAATTGGATTCTCCTTATGTAGAATCGCCTTGCAGATTATTGAGTTTTACCACTGTATCTGTCCCCGAGAATCATTTTTTGATTCCATATTTAAAATGAACAGAACATTTACCTATTCCACACTAGGTTCTCTACTTCTACATTAAAAACAAACAAACAAGAAAAAAAAAAACTTATTTATTTCCTCTGTGAGAGAGGCAGAGAGAGCGGTAGTCACCCCTACCCCTAATAGTGTCTTCATGCCTCCATCTTTCCCAGCCTTAGCTAGCCCAGATCACAGACGTGCATGCACCTGGCATAGAGGGAGAAGCTTGGGCATAAGAACATGGGATTTTTCCATGTGCGTACAGTTGTATTACCATTGTGATAGCATCTGGTTCCTACTTCTAAATTTTTATCTTATTTAAACCTCACAACAACTTCATGCAAAAGGCATTATTTTGCCCTTTTTATAGAAAATGACTAAGATTCAGGTCACATAATTTTCTAAAATACAACATACATACACACAATGAATGTCAAAACAGTAACTAAAATTTAGTTCAATATAGTAGATATAGTGCTTAAAAATCAGCAAGCATCAAAGATCGTATTTCGTTGTTAATACTGTTTCTAATGGTTGTTGTAATCCATATGTAATGTTCTTTCATCTTGACATGTTTTTCTCACACAGTTGATTTCAAAAGATAATAAAGAACAACTTTCATGATCGTAAATGCTATTCGCTAATTTGAAACCAAAATCATTAAGCATCATGACGAAAAATGAATGTGGGATATGGTGATAGATGCTCTTCCTAGTAGTACCAGTACCAAAATTGGGTTAGAAGTTAGTTTCCATCAGGAGGTATAGTATAAAATCCTTAACTTTGCATGGGATTTTGGTGCACAGCATTGAGTTTCGTCGTAAGGTCCTTAAAACATTGAGGAGGACATGGGCTTTTAAATTTTTCTTTTATCTGAATAAAATTAATAATCATTTTTCTGAATAAAAAGTCTGCATTCAATTGCTATTTCAGTTCCTTGAACTACAAGATTTCTTTTAGGCATTTTTGCTTGCATTTGAAGAAATCATTACAAAAAACACAATAAATGAAAAGGAAAAAAAGAGCACAAAATGTGTCATTTTATCCTACAAGGGTGAAATCAGCATAAAAAAAGATATAATATTATATATTACAAATGGATGAGAAAAAGGGACAAAAGGAGACTTTTAAGTTTTAAAGATATTTTGATTGTTACATGCAAAAAACAACGTTGACCAATTCTTATGTATATGTAATGCTATTACAGGTCATTACTAAAAATAATGAACAAAAAAGGTAATGAATAGAAAAGATAATGATTTTAAGAGTTCACAATCTGTTATTTAAAAAACCACAAAGCACTATCATTGCAACCTAGCTAGGTCTGCCTGACTCTGAAGTCTGGGCTCTGAACCAATGCACTGCCCTGAATTTTTAGTCCTTCAATAATCAATTTTCAGAGACTGCAATCACCTTCTGGCTCCCTATTAATTATCATCTTAGCAGCCACAGACAGGAGCAGTATGCCGCTGTGGTTTTCACAGCATGCGCGATTGCCTTGATGCTTTTTAACCCAAGCAGTTCTTTATTCTCGAGCAGATTCCTTTCTTCCATCTGTAGCTGAGTAGTTTCAGAAATCCCCAGGAGAATTGTTGGCCATGGCATTTGTGGATGTCAGTAATTAAGCTATCTACTCCAGCTGCAAGCTGTTTGACAATGTGGGTAGTGGAAGGGCAGAGTCCTGTGCAAAGCCTGGTTGTAGCGCGAACAGAAAGGTCAAGTCCCCCTGGTCAGTTCTTCATGCACTGGGGAGCTGGGCTTACCCAAGGTTCACTCCATGATTTTTTCATCAGTCTTATATGATTTTTACAAGAAGGTGGTGGTGTTTGCTACAAGCCACCTGGCCTGTAATTTGCTTTGAGGCCTTTGCGGTGTCTGTACACAAAGAACAACTGTTCTCCCTATCTGCTATTAGTGCTTCTTTACGTAGAATTATACTGGGCACGTTGCTGATTCTATTAGAGGCTTGCAGTTTATTTTATAGCTTGGGCTATTTTATTTTATGTCACTCATAATTAACTATGCATTTCCATAGTTTCTACCAAAACCATTTCTGTTCATACCCTTTGGAAATAGACATTTGTTACACACTTAAAATGTGTTACTCGGTTACTGTCAGTGAATTATAGCTATAGGAATGAGTGAGAGCTTTCTGTCAAGTATCTTCTGGGATCCTTTCACGTTGTGTGAGCCTCTGTGTATCCTGTTTGCCTGCTACTTTTAGGCGTTTACGAAAATGCACTCCGAGTCACAACTGAAAAGTGTTCACGTTGGGACCAGCAGTCATCTTATCATTTTATTGCAACAGCTGCAAAGTATCTGCATAGAGTAGGTCCTAAACAACAGATACTGAAGAAATTACAGACCCTATTGATCAATTATCAATGCACAATGCCTTTCTAAAATAGGGCTCCAAGTAGGGCCCCCTTTCTAGTCTTTTCCTTTGGATGTGCAGGTGCCTCCCTTCAGTTACTCAGCACAAAAGCGTATTTTGTATTTATTATGATCCAGTTACTTCCCTCAAAGAAATCACATCTGGTGTACGTGAATGAGAGAAAGAGAGATTGAAAATAAGTGTAAACTTGAGTAGGGTGTAAACAAACATGTAAACAGGCGATCCCGAGTCAGTGTGTAAATTAAGTATAGACATAGTGTAGCCCAGGCAGAACACCCCACCCAAACCTAGACTATAGATGGCTTCCTAAAAAACATGATTCTTTTACTAGGCATATTTTCTTTTAGAGGTTTTTACCTTAGGGCACGTGAACTCACCAGAGATAGACAGACAGTGGAGGGAAAGTGAGAAATCACCCCCCAGGAAGGTGGCCATGCCACAATCCCTTCTTTCCATTCTCCTCCTGCAACCTTGGGCACACGCGCACACACACATGGCATGAATGTTAAGCCACGGAGTCTGGGACTCAAACTGTGGTCAGCCATCTGGCAGTCCAGTGAGGTAACTGTTATGCCATCTACTGGCCCCTCTACTAGACTTTTTGAAAATGTGAGGTCAAGGCGGGGTGTGGGGGGAGAAGAAAGGAATTCATCACAGTGCAAATGACATACAGTGTATGAGCTACAAATGCAAACAGTAAGTAAGGTATAGCTGCTGGAAGAGGTATTCAGTGAAGCCTGGGTCACCAGCAGTTCTTAAAACCTCACATACCATTATGTGTTAAGCCAGGGTGATTTTCTTTTTTTTTTTTTTTTTGAGAGATTTTCACTGTAGGGCGCGTGCGCTCGCCAGACAGACAGAGAGAGACATAGAGACAGAAAGCGAGAAATCACCCCCCCAGGGGGGATGGTCACACCGCAACCCCTTCTCCTCCATTCTCCTCTCGGGATCTTGGGCACGCACGCACACGCGCCCGGCGTGAGTTTTAAGCCACCGGGGCCGGGACACAAACCACGGTCGACTACGTGGGAGTCCAGCGACATAGCCATTACGTTAACTGCTGGTTCCCGCCAGTGTGATTTTCTTGCCTTTAATAACCTGCTACATGGTCTCTCTGACTTTATCCTTCAAATAGTATTTTGTACATCAACTTCCTGAGATATCTTTTTAAAATTTGAATCGTGTCACTTCTTTGCTCAAAACTTTAAGTGGCTGGTTATCTCATTGGAATAAAATAAAAAATCCTTGAAATGGCCTAAACGTCTCTAGATGCTCTGACTCCTGGCTTGCGGTCTGCTCTTACTTCCTATCAATCTTCCCACGCTTACTCCTTTCCAGCCACACATGATATTCTCTTCATCACACCAAACACTCTTCTTATTCAGGATTTTCATACTTAGGATTCTCTTCTTTTAGAACATTCTTACCCCCCTGCCAATATTATCAAGACCCTGTTTATGTCACTCAAAGGAGTCTTCTCTTGATCATACTATCTAAAAATGTACTTATCTTCTATTATCAAACTTGCTATGTTTTCTTTGAAAGTCCTCAAAAGGATGGCTCTAGCCTAGTGATTAAGGGAGCTGGATCCCACATGGCCAACTGTGGTTCAAATGAGGTGGGTGCATGTGCTTATGTGCCCCAAATCTCAGTAAGATAAATAAATGGAGGAGAAGGGATAGTGTTATGACCATACCCCTTTAGGAGTGCCTTCTTTCACTCTCTCTGGTGAGAATACTCACCTTTTGGCAATTAAAAAAAAAAGTTTAATAGCATATCTTTATCTAAGGTTGTCCTGTCCCTGCCTCACTAGAATGCATGCTCAATGACAACAGGAATGCTACATGCTTTGCTCACCATATTAATTCCAATTCCCAGACCAGCGTTTGATATCTAATAGACCCTAAGCATATAAATGGGTATTTCATGTTTTAAAGATCTCCTCCTCCTACATGATTATATGCACTAGAGCTTGAAAATTAAAGACTAAAAAAATTGAATTTTATTCTAAAGATAATGAGGAGTGATTGAAGAATTCTCAGTAGAAAAGTGACAAAACTAGACTTAGAAAGATCACTCTGTCATCAGGGAGGAAGATGCATAGAAGATTGTTGAAGTAATTCAAGCAAGAGATTATGAACATTGAACAGAAATATGAAAGTGGTGAAAGAGAAGAGATGCTTTAAAGAAATATTCAGAAGATGAAATCACCCTTAGATCACACGGGTATACAGGTGAAGAAGCAGAAAATGCAGGGTAGCTGGTCTGTCCAGGACCTCTTTGATACCAACATCAAAAGTTCTGCATCTTTAGAAACCCAAAATCCTGGGTATATCCGAATGATTGATCACCTTAAAAAGCCAAAGATGCTGGAAACCAGCAGTTAGCGTAAGGGCTATGTCTCTGGACTCTCACGTAGTCGACCGTGGTTTGCGTCCCAGACCCGGTGGCTTAAAACTCACGTTGGGCGAATGTGCGTGCGTGCCCAAGATCCCGAGAGGAGAATGGAGGAGAAGGGATTGTGGCGTGACCATCCCCCTGGGGGGTGATTTCTCGCTTTCTGTCTCTATGTCTCTCTCTGTCTGTCTGGCGAGTGCATGCGCCCTATAGCAAAAACCTCGCCCCTCCCCCCCCCAAAAAAAAGCCAAAGATGCTTATGGAACATAAGCTTTTATTCCAGTGTCATGGATATAGTGGAATAGTTCTCACATAGATTATTACTTTTTTTCTTAAAAGACACTTCAAATCACTTGTTTCCCTAATTATTCTTCCCCTTCACCTCTTCCTCACCTACCCACACCAAAGCTTCATGTCATCTACCTCTTCTGAAGATCCAGCAATTATTCTTGACCTTTCCCAGAACAAAAATGACCCAACCTGATTTGTTGGTATTCTCACATTTTACATTCAACCCTCATGATGGTCAAGGTAATGTTAATCCTGACAAGCCATGTAGCATAGATATAAATCCATGTCTGATGAAAGAATTGATGCAGGCATGTGTGCATACTGTGAGTTTGGGGACATGGAAGGCAAGGTTGACAGTGTTAATTGCTGTGTGAGAAAAGGAAGTGATGTGATCATGTTTTAGTGGCTGCCCCAAAACATAATCAATGTAGAGTATAGAATGGTTATCATCGGGACCAGCAGTTGGCGTAATGGCTATGTTGTTGTAGTTGACCACAGTTTAAGTCCCGGACCCAGTGGCTTAAACTCATGCCGGGAGCATGTGTGTGCATGCCCAAGATCCCAAGAGGAGAATGGAAAAGAAGGGGTTGTGGCATGGCCATCCCTCCCTGGGGGGTGATTTCTTGCTTTCTGTCTCTCTGTTTCTCTCTGTATTTCTGGTGAGCACATGCATCCTATAGCAAAAACCTCTCACAAACAAAACAAAACAAAACAAAAAAACACAATGGTTATCATCATTCAGAGACACGGTTCTCGGCACTGGTCCATGTGAAGACTGCAAAAGAAGTTGAGGGTAACTATTGTGCAATGGCTCTATTCACAAAATTGTCATATTATAGGGACATATTTTAAATCTGTGCATATACAGAGCAAAATATACCACTTGGCAATATAAAGTTTTGATCATTGCCATGTTGCCAACATTCTGAGCCAGAATTTGTAAAAGTAAGGTCCATAGAGTATTACTTTTTACATGATGCTACAATCTTGATAGCTTGAAGGCATCTTCAAAACTTCAGGCATTCTAATGAAGGGATATTTATCCACATCTTAAGCTCCTATTTATTCAAGTCCTAGTTCTTATGTTAAGGACCTGATATTTTCCCCTTATGGCTAGCTAGATATAAGCCTCTGTATTTTTGTGTGACAATTTGAATTTGTTTCAGAAGAAAAGGCCACAGTAGGTAGAGTCACATATTATGAATTAAATAGTCCTCTGGTTGTCAGAATACCTCACACAAAGTAGGAATCACATAAGAACTTCAGATCCAACACTCTAAAGCTCACAGGCAAAAGATATAAATGGTATGTTCTTGAATATTTTTAGGCATACAGTCACCCTGATTTCTTTGTTATTTAAAAATTATTTGACATCAGGTGACTAGATATGGTGTCTTTAAAGATAGCCAAGAGAACCCCCTGCCTCAAGCAGGCAGTTTCCTGTTTTTTGATACTATTGATAGATTCTCCCACATGCCAATCCCATAGCGCAGCAGTTAGGCACCGTGCAGAGGAAGCTGGATATCACAGGCCAATCAAGGTTCAAGTCCCAGCTCTGTCAGCTGAAGATATACTCTGGAAGTGGATGTGCATGCCCAGGATTCTGATAGAATGGAGAATTGGGGGAAATGAGCTGCAACATGACCAGACCCTACTGAGGTGGAGGCAGGGAGCTTTCTCTCCTGTCTCATATGTTCATGCACCCTCTAACATAAAAATACAGAGAATCTCCCACAACCAATTCTTTAATCCTTTTGTGCTTTCTTCTTCTGAAATGAAAAAAATTTACCTATTGTTTTTTCTTCAATATTCATCTTCACTTACATTACCCTTAAACAGAGAGTTTGAAATCACAGTGTTCTTGAGGTTCCCTACTGAAAGGATGTGAATTCAAGACCTAAAAGAAAACATTTTCCCCAAAATATTCTTCAGGCTTAGAATGAATTGCCTTATCATGACAGTAGGTTGGATTTGTTCGACAGCACATCAAGCTTCGAGCAGCATAATGTCATAATCAGGACAATTGCACAGATAAGATGATCTCTCAGATCTATACAAGCCCCAACATCTGTTTCAAAAATCATCTAAACACTCAAAGAACCACCTTTAGGATTAAATTAAGAAAGCTGATTGTATTCCCGATCCAATAGGTTTCCTTCCTAAACACAGATGAATTATTTTTTCTTTTTATGTTTCATTTTTTCCAAATTTTCTGTCTCCTAGAATATTTTAGTCACTAGAGTCATAACAACATCAGGTTATAATAATATGTTTTAATAATACATAGGGGGAGGGAACCAGCAGATGGCATGGTTGTTAAGGTGCTGGACACTCTCATATGGCTGACCAAGGTTTGAGTCCTGGACCTGGTAGCTTGCTTTCTCACTTTCTCTCTCTCTCTCTCTCTCTCTCTCTCTCTCTCTTTCTCTCTCTGTGTGTATCCCTCTTGTCAAATTAAAAAAATAAATGAATGAATAAATAAAATTAAATTAAAATGAAAAAAATAACACACAGGGGAGAAAATTGAAGGATGAGAATTCAAGCACTGGCTCAAAGTCCTAGTGTTACCAAACACTTGCTCTTCATACTCATACAGAAGTTAGACTCTATATTATCAATTCATTATGCTATTTACACAACACCTTTCTTTTACAGGCAGTCTTGCCTAAAAGAGATAAATTTACACTCAGTGGCCTTGAGCCCAAGAGTTCAATGATTTCTCACTTTCTCTCTCTCTCTCTCTCTCTCTCTCTCTCTCTCTTTCTCTCTCTGTATGTATCCCTCTTGTCAAATTAAAAAATAAATGAATGAATAAATAAAATTAAATTAAAATGAAAAAAATAACACATAGGGGAGAAAATTGAAGGATGAGAATTTAAGCACTGGCTCAAAGTCCTAGTGTTACCAAACACTTGCTCTTCATACTCATACAGAAGTTAGACTCTATATTATCAATTCATTATGCTATTTACACAACACCTTTCTTTTACAGGCAGTCTTGCCTAAAAGAGATAAATTTACACTCAGTGGCCTTGAGCCCAAGAGTTCAATGATTAAATCATTAACATGTTTTGGTGTAATACTCTTTGAAAAGATGTATTGGCATCAACTGGAGGCTTTGCATAGCCAAGCTTGTTGGCTGAAGTTTGTACCACACTGAGGAAAGTGACAATAGTTTATAATTTTTAACTTAAGTATCCCTCGTGTCCACTTAAAAGTTGGGCATTGTTTTAGCTGTTTTGAGGTACTCAGCTATGAGATAGAGGAACACATATTTCTGTTTTACTCACTGATGGTCTTTCACAATAATGACAATTCCTTGCCTGTGCAGGCAGTTTTATAACCCACAAAGTTTATTCAATCATTATGTCCTTTGTACTTTGCTATAGGGCAGGACAAATATTTCTATTCCTTAAGCCTTGAGTGATTATCTTTTTTAGAAAAGAATTATTTATTTAAGTTTATTTGTCATTATTATTATTATTATTTGTTTTTAATTTGATATAGGGCACATGAGCTTATGAGAGAGAGAGAGAGAGAGAAAGAGAGAAAGAGAAGGTGCGAAAGGAAGTCGCCAGTTCAAGGACTAGAACCATGATCAGCTGTGTGGGAATCCAGCACCTTAACTACCACACCACTTGCTGGTCCATGGTGATTATCTTGGCTAAACATAATAAACATTCAGTTATTTAGTATGAGTATGAAATGTGCATGATACGTTCAGTTTTGCAATTAAATAATGGGCAGGACATTGCTTGCTAATTTTAAAATGTGTCATATTAATATATTCTAAATATACTTTTATATATAGTAAAATGTAGTAATCACAATTTAAACCTCAATGGTAAATATGGAAGGTTAGATGTACAAAATTTAAATATAAACAAAGAATATGTTGAGGAGTACTTATAGTCGTCAGTACACTGCTCTAGTAATAATGTTGACATGGAGGGTACTAAAGAAGCATAGGTTGTAATAAAACAATAAAAAACTTTTCACTTGTACTAATTTATATGAAACTGCCATTTTCTATCATTTTCAGTCAGACATTCTCCGGAAACAATAGACTAATACTTAAGGAAACTGTCGACTTCTTTAAGGACTCTGAGTAGTAAATCATTTGGAAGGCTCGGGTCATGCCTTCCTCTTCCCACAGAGACCATTGACTCTTCATGAGTCACTTGGGCAATTGAGTTGGGCAAGAGTTTAATACACCATGTAGATAAAAGCTATGATAAAATGGATGATCTTCAAAAAATGATCCTTTGCTACGTGCAAAGTTCCAACTAAGAAGAGTTTTAGTCTTTCTTGTCCCCAGTCTAATCTCTTACAAGAACAGGCAAAATTCTGTCAAGACAATGTCTCAAATTTCTAAGTCAGTCAACACACACTTATTAAATGTCACTATGTGCAAAGCACAGTACATAACTGTTGTCATATTGTCTCAAAAGAAATTGACTGCCACTTTTCTTTGTCATGTGTTCAATATTGTTTCTGGGAAGAAAAACATAGTTCTATGAAAAAAAAAGCTACTTACACAGCTATGAGCTATGTAATACACTCAATTACTAATTTTCAGTTTCTTCAGTGAAATGATCACAAACCAATCTTATGTATTAAAGGTAAATATTAATTACATAGTAGCTGAATTTTTGATTTTGGCCTACAGGAGCTAAAAAAATAGAAAAACTGGAAAAATCCATATACCATATACTGAAAATGTCAATCCAATGTTTTGAAATATTTACAGCCTCTCTCTAAGAAAATGATTATGGTAAAATACCTAAGGCATTTTCAGAAGTTTTAAAGTTGGCTGGGAAGATAGGGGACTTAGAATAGTGCTGCTGTAAAGGGAATGTGAAAATGTAAAAAAACATTTTTTGATTACACTTTACAAATTTATTCTAGATTGATTCAAGGTTTCTTTGTTATTCCACGGATAAGATCAATTATAGGATTTGTGAAGGAAAGCTTGTAGGTAAGACTGTTCCAGACACACAAATAGGTTACTTTAGGAAATTGGGTGTGGTATAGAGAATCAAATTATTTAAAAATAGTCTTTCACAGTGGTTTCCTTATTCTATTGTAGATGCCCCCTCCTATTCATAACTGTTGATATTGCTGCTTCTGTTTACTCAAAGACAGGGTATTATCAGGGGACACAACAAAAGATGTTTTCTGAATGTGTTTTTGCTGATTTAGTAGCATCCTTTATGCAAGTTTTTTATTCACAGACTCCTTTTCTCTCCTGTACACTTGGCAACATTATCGTCATTCAAAACTAGATTGTAAAAGCATTTTCTGAAAGCTTTCTGGAATCTTTTCCAATGTTTGATTAAGTGGTTGACTTCACTAGGCACCTATAACATTCTATGCCCACCTCTACCAATATGAACTCATTATGTAACACATCATGACTGTCTCCCTCTTAGACCAGGAAGCCCTAGAGAGTGAGGACCACTACAGCAGTTATCTGAAAGTATATGTTGGTTAGACAAATAGAAGTGATCACATAACCAGATCTATTAGTAAATTGCATATGTGTTCTTATCACTTCTCTTGGGCTTTCTCCCAGAGGCACTGCTTCCTATGTTGTACATGGTTTACCACATGCATAAAGAGATTAGGAACATTAAACAGGTGACAAATATCAACAATGAGCTGGGGATTTATTGTAATCAACCAATATGCTCAGCCTTGTAATTGCTCAGAGCTTTTTGCTCCATAATTATATGGCTGCCTCAGTGTAGCCATTCAATGATGTTATAATTAGTGGGTAATTAACTAAGGCATTTGCCAAGATGCTGTTGAGCATGAAACATGTGTGCAGGTTGAACATGAGGACTGATAAACTACCTAGTCAACAGTTTTCTAAAAACACTTCAGCAGGTCCTTTTCAAACCTCAGAAACTGTAAATGCCTTTCTGTTTTGCAGACTCTACACCTTATTCCATAAGTGGTTTTGAGAGCTGTCCTAAGCATGGAATGGGGCATCTAAGTTCTGTCTTACTTCCTCTCCTACCCTCCCTCCATTTCCACACTACCCTTGTACTGTTTACCTAATCGTAAAAATGACCAATTCACAAAGGGGTTGCACATTTGTGACTTAATCTGGTGTGTGAGGCAGATTCTACAAAGCATTAACTCCAACTTAAGAAAAAGCTCAGTGTGTTTAAGACACTTGCCTTAGCTTAAATGGTCATTGGTGGAACAGATCTGTTTCAATCCTGAGCCTCTTTGGAATCTAAAAGGAGTGTGCTTTACAATGTATTTTGTATAAAATGGAGTGTATCAAAAGAAATAAAAGAGAAAGAGCTGAGTATCTGTGGCAGAGAAAGAAAAGAAATGTAAAATAAAAGTAGAAGTAGAATAAATGTTAAAGGAACGTGATAGGGAGAGTTGGAGATACATAACAAAATATTTTCAAACTCTGAGTACTAATCAATACATGAGCACATATTGGATACTATGATATTCTCTCATATGAGAATTTCCTTGGGCCATCAGGAATGTAGTGGTTAAGATGCTGGACTCCGACACAGCCAACCTCAGTTCGAGTCCTGGTGGCTTGAAACTCATGCTGGGTGTGTGTGTGTAGGTGTCCAAAATCATAGGAAGAGAATGGAAGAAAAGAGATTGCAGTGTGACCATCCCCCTGGGAGATGATTTCTCACTCTGTCTCTCTGTCTCTCTATGTCAGTCGGGCAAGCACACATGACCTATAGCAAAAATCTCTCTCAGACAAAGAATTTCCTCTTTGAGCTGACCCCATTGTATAGGGGTTAAAGCCCTGTGTATAGGGAGCTGGATCCCACATGGCTGATAGTGGTCAGAATCCCAGCCACAGCAGCTAGAAAAACATGATGACCATGTTGCATGCATGTCCAAAATCCTGATGGGATGGAGAAATAGAGGAAAGGGATTGTGACATGACCACATCCCATTGGTAGGTGCTTTCTCTCCCTACTCTCTCTCTGGTGACTGTGTACCCCCTCTGACAATGAAAAAATAATAGTAATGTTCTCCTTTCTAAAGGACAGTATTAGTACTACATGAAGAATAAGGTTGATTTTCCAAATGACAGAGATAACCTATATTAAGCACTTAGGACAATGCCAAATACACAGTGGCCACCAATGATCGAATGCTATTAGGGTGGAGGGAAGGGAGGAAAAACAGAGAGAAGAGAAAAAGATAATACAAGTTCATATGAAGTGAATCTAAGGGAAAAATGTGCCCTGCCCACCAAGTGCTACCTGGGGGAAGTAGGGCCAGACCGACAGCCTCAGTGAGTGAGGCTCTTGGGGTCTGGCCATACCTTCTCTGTAATAGTGATAGATGTTTCCATTGAATGTTGGACTTTGGTGGCTGACTACTCTTGTGCTGATTTCGTCCTTACTAAGCAATCTTCGGTTTATGATTTGGCTCCCCTCAGAGCCAGGAAGACAGTGCTCTCCAAATGCCAACACATGTATTTCAGTCCCAAAGGCATTCATTTCACTGGTGTAGATTTTAAAAACTGCATTCCAGGTTGTGCATTATGCACAATGGTAACTAGTTTGATAGCTCTGCCTTTATTGACCTCCTTGTCTTCACTGTATCACTTCCACACTCCTCTTCTTGCATTTTGTTTGCTTTCTAAATAATCTAGATACCCTGGCATCCTTATCGCAGTTCTGCCCCTGGGGGAACCCCTACAGTGACAATCACAGGCTTCTTCCCATCCCTCTCCTCCCTGTCTGTCATCTTGGCTTCCTTCTTTTAGATTGCTCCATCTCTGGGAGGCACGACTTCCAGTGGGAATGACATCAAGCACATGTAGGTCATAATGCATGAGAAAAAGAGAGCCATCCTTTCAACTCTAATTTAGAAAAGTCCTGAGAAGAATGCTTGTCTGTCATAAAGTAGGTATCAAGGGAGGTGTAGTGCTTTGCTTTTTCTGGCCTGAGTAAAATCTTTGACAGAAGAGGTAGAATGTGAAACCAGCAGCCCTGCCAGAAACTCAGAGAGTGAATGAGGAACAATTCCCTAAAGGAGAGAAAGAACTGCTGTTATCAAGAGAAGCTATAACATGTGCTAAGCAAACAAAAATAATAGATGCTTGGTATGGATGGAGAATATAGCCTCTCACCATATACAAGGCAGTAGTAGAGGGATCATGTCACTGCTTCTCCAGAGACCGAGCAGATCAACTGTCAAGACAATATGTGCGCTTCTCTGTATGCCTCGACAGGTGTATCCCAAACACAGGTTCCAAGTTTTACAAATCCCAGTTCTTCTCTAGAGTATCAGTGTGAAAGGCAGCCAAGCAGTCCACGCCTCCCACTGCCTAACCACCAGGTGCTGATGGCCAAAGGATGCTGGACTGGGAGTCAGGAAAACCTGTATTTAGCCCCTCTCATCCTGAAGCTGTGACTGTCAACACTTTGGGTCTGTTTCATTTGCAAAGGAATTTGACCTTGACCTTAGCCTTAATATACTAGAATTCTCAGGAACTTTATAATGCCTAGATACCCTCCGCCCAAAAATTAGCCCATTATAGGCAAGGTAAGTGAACATTCTTCTTTGTGTTGTTCTTAAATGTAATTACATTCATCAATATCAGTTTAAAAGGTTGATTACTGACCATAATTAAATAGCTCGATGATAATTGTATTGTATGATGGGTTTCACTATTGCCCATCTTTGTGAAAAATAAATAGGTGAATATATAAAAGCAAAGCAATCCCTATATCACCTTCCTACTAAAGCCTACTCTTTCTGTTTGGTTCTGGCATCCTATTAAAAACCCCTCATTAACTCATCAGCAAAAATGATAATAACAGAGACATGAAATCTTTGCCAATTGACCCACAAATTGGCTTTCCAGACTCCATATGCCTTCAGCTTCCTGAGCGTTCACATCTTACATAACCACAATGCATTTCTCAAAGGTGGGATATTAATACTGGTATAATACTATTAACTAAACTATAGACTATTTAGATTTTATCAGTACTTTTGCCAAAATGTTTTCTTATGTTTCAGGATCCAATCCAGGATACCATATATTGAGTTCAGTCATTGCAAAAGAGTGTTTCCCCCAGATTCATAAATTGATATCCTGACCCCCAATGTTCTGGTATTCAGAGGTAGGGGCTTTGGGACCAGTAGATGGCGTAATGGTTATGTCACTGGATTCCCACATAGTTGACTGCCCTGACTCGCAGGACAGTCGAATGGGTACCTGGGTGAGGTCGGTGGAAAAGGGACCCACACAAATCTTTCACACACACACACACACACACACACACACACAGAGTGGAGACAAGATGAGGTGCTGATCAAGTCTTCGTTTATTGCAGAGCTAACTGTGCTTTATTTACAGGCTGGTGGTCACCAATTGGTTGCCCGAAAAGAGATACAACAGTATGAGCCAATCATTGATGTGGGTGGATCTCCCATTGCCTAGCAACAGTTGGTCACATAATTTCTGAGACATGGTTTGCTCAATGATGAAGTGAAGCCTAAGGTTTAGATGGCTTCCATATGCAATGCCCTCCACAGTTGACCACAGTTCGAATCCCAAAATTGGTTGTAAACTCATACCAGGTACGTGTGTGTGCATGCCCAAGATCCCAAGAAGAGCATGGAGGAGAAGGGATTGTGATGTGGCCATCCCCCCTGTGGAGGGGGAGGGAGTAATTTCTCTCTTTCTATCTCTCTGTTTTTCCAGTGAGCATACATACCCTCTCACACAAACCTCTCTTGTAAAAAAATAAGGCAGGGCCTTTGAGAAGGGATTAGAATATGAGAGTAGAGCCTATGTGAATAGAATTAATGCCTTATAATAAAGAGCCTAGAGTGGTCTCTCACTCTCTAGCATGTGAATTTCTAAGAAAAAGAAAGCCATCTGTGACCTGAGAGAGTAGTCTCATCAGAGCCCAACCATGGTGGCATTCTGATCTCAAATTTCCAGACTCTAGATCTTTGAGAAATAAATTTCTGTTGTTTATAAGCCACCCAGTTCCTGGTACTTTGTCACAGCAATCTGAGGTAAGGACACCATCCAGGCTTCTGTTTCTTCCATTCAGACTATTTTGTGGCCTTTTCTTACCTCTAATCATCCTGACACTTTTGGATAGTACAGGCGATGTATTTTATCCCACCCCCCCTTTTTTTTGTCTTACCATATCTGGGCAAAACACTGCTTCCCAAAGTTATTTAAGGGTTACCTGTTCTCCATTGCAAGGAGGTTATTTCATACATTTCCAGAACAGATACATTTAAACAGTCTGCAGTGTCTATCTCTTACCTTGGATTCTCCCAATATTTGGGGGGATTAAAAAATAATTAATCGTGCACAATAAAAGACACTTTCTCTATACTGCATATATCTTCAGGTTTGATGAATGCATGGAGTCATATAATCCCTACCAATGTATTAGATCAAACTGTCCCCTTCACATTAAAATTCCCTTGTTACCACCTCTTGTACTCAAACCCACAACTAAATCCTGGCAACAACTAGTGTTTCCCATCCCTGCTTTTTTCTTTTCCAGAATGTCATATAAAATGGAATCACACAACATATAGGCTTTTAGGCCTGGCTTCTTTTACTAAGAAAATAGATTTAAGATTCTCCCAGGTTAGTGCATGAATCCATAATCCATTTTTCTTTATTCGGAGTAGAATTCCATTAGATGGAAGTACCACAGTTTATTTATTTATTTACCTGTTGAAGGATATTCGCTTTGTTTTCAGTCTTTGGTGATTATGAATAAAGGTGCTAGGAAAAGCCATGTATGAATTTTTGTTTCAACATATTCTCAATTCATTTGGGTCAATTTCTAAGAGAGGTAATGCTGACTCGTATAAGGGTATGTTTAACTTCATAGGAAATTGCTATACTATTGGGTCATCAGAAAACTCATGACATATTTTTTCAATGTTTTTCTATGCAAAAATGTGTCACGACTTTTCCAATGATGCAATATTTTCCAAAATAGTTATATTTTGCATTCCAAACAACAATGAATGGGAATCCTTGCTCTGCAATGTCTTTAATATCAGTTAATATTATCATTTTTTAGTTATTTTAATAGATATATAGCAGTATATGACTTTTTAAAATTTATGATTTCCTAGTAATGAATGATTGGTGCATCCTTTGTTTTGTTTTCTTTCTTTCCTATGTTTTTGTGGGTATACTTTCATATGTTTATTTTCAAATTGAGTATCTTCAGTAGTGAGAAGATTCATATTTACCATTTTTTATTGTATTTTTTTCTTACTGTTGATTTTTAAATATTTCTTATATTTCTGGATGCATATCCTTTAGCAGATGTGTGATTTACAAATATTTTCTCAATGTCCATGGATAGTCTTTTTGTTCACTTTAAAATGCCTTTCACAGATCAAAAGCTTTTGATTTTGGTAAAGTCTAATTTATTAATGTTCTTTTATAAAACATGCTTTTGAAGTCCTGTCTAAAAACTCCTAATCAAACTCAAGGTCATGCAGATTTTCTCCTACTTTCTTCTAGAAGAAATTTTAGTATTAAGTTTTACACTTAGGGCTATAATACATATTGACTTAATTCTGGTATAAATGTGAGACATATTTCAAGGTTTATTGCTTTGTAAATGGATGTTCAATTTTCCCAGCACTGTCAGTTGAAGAGACTATTCTTTCTTCACTAAATTGCCTTTATACTTTAGTCAAAAAATCGGTGAACTATATTGCTTTTGCTGTATTTTTTAAAACAAATTATTTATTTATATCTTTCAGGACAGAGAAAGAGACATACACATAGAGAAATAGGTACCCCAACAGGACCCATATACTGCAATCTGTTTCTATCTTCCTCAGCCAGTCAGGATCACAGGCACATGCACACACACCCAGCATGTACAAGGAGACTTTAGGAAGTGAACCCAGTACCTTTTCATATGGCCCTAGCATAATGAAGCACTGCACTACTGCTACACCACCATGGCTGGACTGCTTTGCTCTATATTTGAGCTCTCTATCATAAAGCATGTTAGACTTTTGGTTGTGATTGCACTGAATCTATAGATCAAATTGAGAGACTTGGTATCTAAACAATATTGAGGTTCCAAATCCATGAATATGGTATGTCTATATTTATATAGATCTGTATTTACTGTCATCAGTTTTTGTAGTTTTTAACATAAAAGTCTTATAAATATTTTGTTATATTTATTCCTAAGAATTTCGTATATTTGAGGGTTTTTTTAAAAATAATTTTAGGCTTACAGAAAAGTTGAAAAAGTAGTAAAACTGTACCCATATAATTTTCAGCCAGATTACCCTAATGTTAATATATTCCCTCACCATGTATCATTGTCTGTGGTTTGAGTCCTAGACCCAGCAGCTATTGACTGTGGTTAGAGTCTCAGACCCAACAGCTTGAAACTTATGCCTGGCACATATGCATGCGTTCCCAAAATCCTGAGAAGACAATAGAGGAGAAGCAGCATGGCCATCCCCCATGAGAGGTGACTTATCACTTTCTTGCTGTCTCTCTCTCTCTGTGTCTCTGGTGAGTGCATGTGCCCTATAGCAAAAAATCTCTCAAAAAAGAAAATCACCATACATCTTTACAGTGTACAGAACTTGTTTATTACCCTCAGCATGAACACAATGCCTATCAGTCAAGACAGACATCACCATGTACATTACCATCAGCAAATAAATTTTCATTTTTGTGTCAATTAAACATATTTTTTGTTTGTTTGTTTGTCTCCCTGTTCCCCACCCTCCCCCATTATCCCTGCTACTGAACAATATTTAAAATATATATATTAAAATGTAACGAAAAGTTACTGAATGCTTATCTAAGAAAATACTAATTTTTAAAAAAAATTTTTCCAGAGGAGCATGTACTTTCCAGAGAAAGAGAAAAAAAGGGAGAAAGCACTCCCAAAAGGGACATGGCGTGGTCATGCTACAACCCCCTCCTCTATCTCTTCATCCTGTTGGAGACAGGAGCTGCTATTGACTGTGGTTTGAGTCTCAGACCCAACAGCTTGAAACTTATGCCTGGCACATATGCATGTGTTCCCAAAATCCTGAGAAGAGAATATAAAATATAATATAAAAGTCTTGTAAATATTTTGTTATATAACAAGTTCTGTACACTGTAAAGATGTATGGTGATTTTTTTGAGAGATTTCTGCTATAGGGCACATGCACTCACCAGATACACAGAGAGAGACAGCAAGAAAATGATATCCACATTTGCCCCCCTCTACTATTATAACTTCCAATCTTTCAGTTTCTGCTGCAGAGAGCAGACATTCACTATATATTGTGTATCTTACGTAGTCTATCAGTCTATCTTACTTTGCTTAGCATTAAGTCTTCCATATTTGTCCACTTTATCCAAACATCAGAGTCTCATTGTTTTTTTGGTGACTGAGTAGTATTCCCTAGAGTACATACGCCACATTTTCTCAATGCACTTGTCTATTTTTTTTTTTTGAGAGGTTTTTGCTATAGGATGCATGCACTCACCAGACAGACAGACAGAGACAGAGAGACAGAAAGTCAGAAAGCACTGGGGGGATGGCCATGCCACAATCCCTTCTCCATTCTCCTCTCGGGATCTTGGACATGCACACACATGCACCCGGCATGAGTTTAAGCCACTGTGTCCGGGACTCGAACCGTGGTTGACTATGTGGGAGTCCAGCGACATAGCCATTACGCTAACTGCTGGTCCCCCACTTGTCTATTTTTGAACACTTTGGATGTAAATAATGCTGCAATAAATACAGATGTGCAAATGTTTTTCCTATCATTTGTCATATTTTTAACGTATATTGATACTTTTTTTCTCTTTTTAAATCTCTTTTTTAATCAACATATTTATTCAATATCATTTTAGCACAGGAGATACAGTAGTATACTTGCATTTTAATAGGAGAGACAAGCATTCAACTTGCAAACATTCTAATAATCACAAAACCATGCTGAATGCTCCAAAGAAAAGTTCAGGGTTGAGCAAAAATGTTAGACTGGAGGATCAGAAAAGACACTCTAAAGAATTGAAGTCATTTTTTAAAATTAAATGTTTGATTTAGAAAAAATTGTAGATTTGTTTGTAGTTATTAAAAAAAAATAAACAAGAGTTCCCCCATACCCTGTTTTCCACAATGGCAATATCTTGTGAAACTATAATGCTAATATCATAATCAGGATTTTAATATGAATGCAGTCAATATATAAAACAATTCTATAACACAAGATAGCTCATATTGCCCTTGTAGTCATGCCTTTCCTTCTTCTCTCTCCTTACCCTACCTATGACCCTTGGCAAACACTAATCTGTCCTCATTTTTATATTTTGTCAGTTCCAGAAGAGAGTGAAATAATATATTTTATGATTTTTTGAGATTGGCTTTTATTAAAAAAGAGAAACTCAACATTGTTCCTTGATAATGCATCCAAAAGAACCTCAACATTGTTCCTTGATAATGCATCCAAATTATTGTATATATCGATAGCTTTTTTCCCTGAGGATTGCTAAATAGTACTTCATGGTGTGGAGCTACTACAGTTTATTTAATCATTCACCTGTTGAAAGACATTTGATTTCCCTATTGAAAGACATTTCAATTATATTCAGTTGCTGGCCATTATGAATAAAGCTGCTATGGGTGGTTTGGCTCCATAGCACAGTAGTTAAAAGCTATACATAGGAATGGGACCATCAGGTGGCGTGGTAGTTAAGGCTCTGGATACCACATGGTCAACTTCAGTTCAAGTCCCAGACCCAGTGACTTGAAAATCATGCCAGGCATATGTGTATGTATACCCAAAATCACTAGAGGAGAAAAGATTGCAACATGGCCATCCTTTCTGGTGGTTGATTTCTTACTTTCTCCTCTGTATCTCTCTTTGGTGTGTGGTGTGTGCACATACCCTATGGCAAAAACCTAAAAAAGAAAAAAAAAATGTATATACATAGAGAGCCAGATCACACCTGGCCAACTGCAGTTCAAATTCTGGCCCCGTGGCTTGAAAAATTTGTCAGGTGTGTGTGTATGTGTGTGTGTATGTATGTGTGTAAGTCCTGATGGGATGAAGAAATGAAGGAAAAAAGGTTTATGGTGTGACCATGCCCCAGTGGGGATGCGTTCTCTCTCTCTGTCTCTCTCTTTGGTGAGTGCATGCACTCTCTGGCAATAAAAAAATGAAAATAATTTTTGAAGGCTGCCATGATCATCTGTGTACAGGTTTTTGTGGGAATGTGTTTATCTCTGGGGATAAATGCCCAAGAATGCAGTTGTTGGGTCTTGTGATGGTTCTATATTTCTAAGAAACTGCTAAACTGTTTTCCAGCCTGGCTTTACCATTTTCCATTCTCACCAGCAATGCATAACTGATAGAGTTTCTTTTAAAATGAAGAATTATACTAACTCACATTCAAATGTTAATCTGCACTTGTGTTCCCAAGATAAACTCTATGACGATTACAATGTATTCTTTTTACAGATTACTGGACTCAGTTAAATTTTGTTTTAACTTTTTCCCTCTAGATTCATGAGAAATATAGACTTTTAGTTTTCTTTTCTTGTAATGTATTTTTCTTAATATGATATTAGAGCACTGATAGAGACAAGTAGGACCTGGGAAGTAATTGGTGCTCTTCAATTTTCAAAATAGGTTTGTTTAGAATAGTTATTATGTGTTACTAAAATGTTTGAAAGAAATCACTAGTGAAGTCATTTATGTCTGGAGTTTTCTTTGTGAGAAGATTTTTATTTTTAAATAATTACTTAATTTTAGTAATCATTTATTATTTAAATTTGAGAAAGACAGAGAGGGGAAGTGAGAAAGCAAGCCACCAGGTGTGGGATCAAATTGTGGTTGGTCATGTGGAAGTTTCACGCTTTAACCACCACATCACCTGCTGGCCCCTGCGGGAAGATTTTAAACTACAAAATCAATTGCATACATTTATTTATATTTTCTTTCCATGTATAATTTACATATTTGTATATATTATTTTGAATATATATGTGTATATATATTAAGCTTGTCTGTTCATCCATAGTTTTTAGTTACTTAGGTCTTTCAAATTGACAGATCCAGTGGCATAACTTAGGATGTATTTTCTTTTATTTTATTATCTGTAAAATCTGTAGTGATGTTATCTCTGTCATTCCAGCTATTAGTAACTGAAGTCTTTTTTCTTTCTTTTCTGAATGGTCTAGTTATAGGTTTACTAATTTTACTGACCTCAAGTTTTAGGTTTTATTGACTTTTTTTAAGTGTGTTTCAGTTTTTATTTTATTTGTGCCCTCATTTATAAAAAAATATCCTTTTCTACTCATTTATTTATTTTTAAATTGCAGTGGGTGTGTGTGCTTTCCAGAGACACAGGAATGGTGAGTGAGAGAGGGAGAAAGAACTCCGCAGTGGGGCATGGTCGTTTTACAATCCCTTCTCCATTTTTCTATTCTGTTGGTATTTGGGACACACACATACATGCACCTAGAGTGTTTCTCAGATCACCAGGGCCAAGATTCAAAGTAGCTGACCATGTGAGAACTTGACCACTAACTAGAACAGCTGCCTTTTTTGAAAGGTTTTTGCCTTAGGGCACGTGCACTCACTGGAGCAACAGAGAGATAGAAAGCGAAAAATTGACCCTCAGGGGGATAGCCACATAACAATCTCTTCTCCATTTCTCTCTCAGGATTTTGGTCACATATGTCCCCCTGGCATGAGTTTCAAGTCACCAGGTCTGGGACTTGAACTGTGGTCAGCAATGTGGGAGTCCAGCGATATAACTGCTACATCATCTGCTGGTCTCGTCACTTTTTTTAAAAGAATTATTTTATTTAACTTTATTTATTTATTTACTTTTTTAAAAAATTTAATTTGACTAGAGAAGGACAGAGTGAGATGGAGAGAGAGAAAGAGAGGGAAAGCGTGAAAGCAAGCTGGCAGGTCCAGGACTTGAACAATGGTTGGCTATGTGGGAGTAGAGAGTCTTTAAACACCACGCCACCTGCTGGCCCCCTTTCCCTATTTGGTTTTAATAGCTCATCTATTTCTACTTTCTACTTTAGATACTGCCTGTCATATTTAGTTTGGGACCTTTAATTTTAATAGTTTCTAATACAAACATTTAGTGCTATAAATTTTCTCTTAAGGATTTAGTAGCATTTCACAAATTCTTGTGTATTTTGTTTTGGTTCAGTTCACAATAGTTTCTCTTTTTTTTGATAACTGTGTTATTCAGAAGTCATTTAGTTTCCAAATTTTGAGGAAGTTTTAAGATATCTTTTAGTTATTGATGCATAATTTAAATTAAATTGTTGTTAGAGAACATATTTGTACTATTTAATTCTTTTAAAAACATTTTCTTGTCTAAAATGTCTATTCAGGTAAATGTTCTATGTTCTTCAGGAAAAAAATGTGTATTTTACTGTTATTGAGCAGGGTCCTATTAATGCCAAATAGGTCAGGTTGGCTAATCATTTCATTCAAATCTTTTATATTCCTATCAATTTTCAGTCATCTTGTTCTTTATTAATTGAGATAGGATATTGAAATATATTACTAGAATTCTGGATTTGTCTAGATATCCCTTGCATTTCTATCAGTTTTATTTGTTCCATAGATTATGAAGGTCTGATACTAAGTATATAAAGGTGTAGGACTGCTATGACCTCTTCTAGTAGTGATGGACTCACTCCTTTGCCAATATCAAGTGATTTTCTTTATTTCTGTTAATAGTCATTGATAAGAAACTTTTTATACTGAGTTAGGCATCTCAGCTTTATTTTTGTTTGCATTAAGATGTTACATCTTTTTCTACACTTTTGCTTTAAAGTGTATCGATACTTCCAATTTAAGTATACCAAAAGATTTAAAGTGAAAGTGTAGAAAAGATGTGACATGTTAACAGAAACAAAAATAAAGCTAGTATATGGTCAAGTCTTATTCAGTATTATCTAAGAATCGCTGCCTGCCTTTTTAACTGGTCTGGTTAAAACATTTATGTTTAATGTTAATGTGTGTTTACTTTAAAATGTATCCCCTTCCCATTTTATTTCAACTGGTTCCATATCTTGTTCTGCTCTTCCTATTTTCCCTAATTGAATTGCATTCAATTAGTTGAATATTTGTTATAATTTTTGCTCTTTTTAGCGTAAATCTAAATCTCTATTTTAATAATTGAAGTTGATAGTGTGCATTTTTAACTTATTATTTTAGTTTATTTTTAAGAGATAGTATATCACTTTGCATATAAGAACTTTATAAGATTCTTTATAAATTCTCCCCTATGACTTGCAATTATTGCCATATGTCATACTTTCACTTAACTTACAGACCTCACATTGTGGTTTGTAAGTATTTTTGACTAAACAATTAGCTTTGAAAGAGATTGACATAATTTAAAAATGTTATGTATTTAGCTTATAATTACCCTTCTCAGTGCTTTTTACTAATTTATGTAGATACATATTTCCATCTGTTATCATTTTCCGTTTGCTTAAAGGACCTTCTTTAACATGGTTTTATAGTGCAGTTCTGCTAGTTAAGAAATCGTTTAGCTTCTTGTGTGTGTGTTCTGACTGAAACTATCTTTAGTTTTTCTTTATTTTTGAGAAGTATGTTCACTGAATATATAATTCTAGGGTGAATTTTTTTTTTTTTTTTGAGAGGTATTCGCTATAGGGCGGGCGCATGCGCTCGCCAGACAGACACAGAGAGACATAGAGACAGAAAGTGAGAAATCACCCCCTGGGGGGATGGTCACGCCGCAATCCCTTCTCCTCCATTCTCCTCTCGGGATCTTGGGCACATACGCACATGAGTCTGGCGTGAGTTTTTTTTTTTTTTTTTTAAGCCACCGGGTCTGGGACGTGAACACCCGACCCGCGGTCGCCTACATGGGAGTCTAGCGACATAGCCATTACGCTAACTGCTGGTTCCCAAGGGTGAATATTTTTTTCAATTCTTTAAAAGGATCTTCCACTGTCTTTTCAAACTATTTTTGCTAAAAATATAGTATCTGTAGTATCTTTATCTTTGTTTCTGTGTACAACTCTGTGGCTCTGTTTTAGATTGTTTTGTCTTTTTCTTTCTTTTTTTTTTTTTTAAGAGAGATTTTTGCTATAGAGCCCATATTTTCACCAGAAACACAGAGAAACAGAAAAATGAGAAATCAAACTCCCCCCCCCCCAGCAAGATAGTTATGCCACAATCCCTTCTCCTCCATTCTCTCAGGATTTTGGGCATGAAGGCACGCACAAGCGCTCAGTATGAGTTTTTAGCCAGAAAGGCAGTCAACTGTGTGGGAGTCCAGCAACATAACCATTATGCCATCTGCTGGTTCCAAAATAGTTTTTTTCTTAATAATTGGTCTGATGAGATGGATTATTATGCATTTTATCATAGTTTTCTTCAATAAAACTTGGAGCATATTGAGCTTTTTATGCCTCTGGACATGTAGTTTTCAACAACTTTAGGAGAAAATTGGTTAATATTTTTTAAACTTTTTTTCTCTATTTTCTGCTTTGGCTATTTCACTTACAAATATATCATGTTTAAAATCATCTGAAATTTCATTAACTGTCTTTTCATTGTATTATTAGCTTTTCTCTCTGTTTCTACTGAGTACTTCCTATATGCCTTGAAGCTTAGACTTTTATTTCTATGATGTCTACTCTACGATTAATGCCATCTAGTAGATTTTTCATCTGAGACATTGTAATTTTCACCTCTAGAAGTTCAATTTAGGTCTTTTTTTGATGTCTTTACCTAGGTTTTTGAACACATGTAATATCATTACAGTAAATTTTAAATGTTCTTTTCTATCAATTCTAATATCTCTAGCAATTCTTGATTGGTTTTGATTTATTGATCATTTTTCTCATTATAGGTTATACTTATTTGCTGTTTTGCATGCCTGGTAATCATTGGATGTCAGATAAAGTGAATTTTACTTTGCCAGGTGCTCAGTATTTTTGCATTCTTATTCATCTTTTTTTTAATTTGTTTTTATTTTTTAACATTAATATGCTATACATCATTACAGTATACAAAATGAATTTTTCATCCAAAATACATTGTCTGTTGGCTCAATCAAGTACATCAGCATATGTGTTATCAACAAACAATTTTCCATTTCTTATGTCTTGTATATTTTGAGTTTTTTCTCTTTTTTTGCCATCCTTGATTCCCTATCCCTAACCCTCTGCCCTGTCCAACCCTCCTCCCATTGTCTCTGTTATCCCTGTTTGCTTTCTATGCCTATCCCCCCCCATTTAATTGATTTGCTAATGAACTTAGTTTTTCTAAATATTTGCAATAGCAAGCACAGCTGATATTTACATACACAAGAACCCATGTCTGACTTTAGGCATAAACCTCAGTGAGTAGAATGAACATACTATAAAATGATACCTAGCTGGGGCTATATAGCTTACTGTGGTCATCAAATACACAGTTTTTTCTTTAAATTTTGGTAACAGTTTTAGTATTTTTTTCTCTGAATTTTTTTTTAAATTTACATTCATTCCCTGAGCATCATCACAACATACTAAATGTGGTTTCCCCTCTAGAGTAAACTGCATAGTGTCTTAATCATGCATGTTATCATCCATAAAATTCCATTACTACTTTCATATATATATGTTTTTTACCCTATGTCTGACCCTCTGCCCCATTTCACTCTCTTATTACACTCTCTCTGCTGTCTACAGTTATCTTCAATTCCTTTTCCCCCACCATTTCGTTGATCACACAATATCATAAGTAATCTAACTACTTACAATAGCAACTTCAGCTGATGGTTTCAAAAAAAGCAGTTTTGAACTGGTAAGGATATTTCCTTGAAACTTAAGACCTAGAAACTGGTTAGTATTCTGTTCAAATAGTAGGTACATGAATCCATTGACAGCTCAAGACAGGACAAAAACTGGACAACAAAGCTTAGAAGAAAAGCAGCAATATTTTAGTCAAGTCATAGAATGCTGTTTCATCAGTTCAGTCTCATGTACTTAATTTTCTTCTGTTTCTGTTGAGGTTCAATCTTCCAGATTGAACTCTG
>NW_006159804.1:255620-285780 GCF_000334495.1 Tupaia belangeri chinensis | reverse complement strand
GGCCCAGTTATCAGTGGGACATCTTCCTTTTTCCCAAAATGGCTAGATCGCAGGAGCCATGGAGCTGTCTGTCTCTTGAAGAAGGGCTGTTCACGCGTGTTTTGTATGCTGGAGGCCCAGTTATCAGTGGGACATCTTCCTTTTTCCCAAAATGGCTAGATTGCAGGAGCCATGGAGCTGTCGCATTCTTATTCATCTTGAGCTTTATTCTGTCACACAGTTAAGATTCTTGGGAAAGGTTTTGCTGTTTTGAGTTTTGGGAGTCTTTTAGGAGAGACTGGAGCAGTGCTTATTCTAGAGCTCATCATTTCCCACTACTGTAGCAAGATCCCTCTTTATTCACTGCCCACTAACCCATGAATCTTGAGTATGCAGTCTGGGTGGTAGAAACAGGTGTTATTTTTGGTCCTCTGTGGGCATGTGGCACTCTTCCCTTTAATCATAAATAGGTGATTCTTTCTCTTGCCTCTGGTAGGCTCCCCACATGCATGATGTAAGCAGTGCTTTGTTATATACTTGAGGGGCTGTCTACAAGTATCTAGAATTTTTTCTCTGTGTAGCTTTCTCTTTTTTTTGGTACTATATCTTGTGAATTCTAGTCCCCTGTTTTCACCAGAATCTCAGCTCCATCTTCATAAGTCAGAACATCTGCTGGGCTCTGTCTGGACTCCTCTCCCTGTGCTACAGCCTGGAAGCCCTCTCAAGTCATTAAGTTGTGTCAATGGCCATAGTAGGGTTTATCACATTTCTCTCACATGTCTTTCTTTTTTATAGCTCCATGAAAATGTTACACTATCTTAGTTAGGAGAAAAATAACAAAGAGCTACTTTTTGTTTGTTTGTTTTATATCTTTCTTATTTTCAAATTTTTTGTTTTGTTTTGTCTTTGGAGCAGTTTTTGCTAGAGGGCCCATGTGCTCGCCAGAAAGACAGAGAGAGATAGAGAGACAGAAAGCGAGAAATCACCCCCCCCACCCAGGGGGGATGGCCACGCCACAATCTCTTCCCCTCCATTCTCCTCCCGGGATCTTGGGCATGCGTGCACACATGCCCGACATGAGTTGAAGCCACCGGGTCCATGACTCAAACCCATGGTCGACTATGGAAGACCAATGACATAGCCATTACACCAACTGCTGGTCCCTTATTTTTGTAATTTTAAGGGCATTATTTAGTGCTTTTAAAATAATTTATGGACGGTTTACCTATTTTAATTTCTAAATTTTTTAGAGGTTTTTGCTTTAGAGCACATGCACTTGCCAGAGAGAGACAGTGAGAAGGAAATGAAAAATCACTATCAGAAGGGATGCCACAATCCCTTTTCCTCCTTTCTCCTCATGGGATTTTGGACACCCATGCACACATACCTGATATGATTTCAAGCCTCCATGTGTGGGTCTCAAACAGCAGTTGGCCAAGTGGGAGTCCAGTCCAGTAACCACTAAACCACCTGCTGGCTCTATTATTTTATAAAATTTTTAATATGTTTGAATCATCAATTTTTAGTTTTTGAGCCTGTCCCATAACCTGGTGATTAAGAGAGCCCAATCCCACATGGCCAATGGTACAGTTCTAATCAATTTTGCAACTTGAAAACCATGCTAGGCATCTGTGTGTGCATGCTCAAGTCTCCAACAGAATAAGGAGATAGAGGAGAGTATTGTAGCATGACCATGCCACGTCTTTTTTGGGAGTGCTTTCTCCCTTTTTTTCTCTTTTTCTGGGAAGTACATGCACCTCTAGAAAACATTTTTTAAAAAATTAGTATTTTCTTAGATAAGCATTCAGTAACTTTTGGTTACATTTTAACATATATATTTTAAATATTGTTCAATAGAAATTTTTTTCTAATTTCTATAATCTTTTTCTTTTTTGGAGAGGTTTTTGCTATAGGGCACAGGTGCTCACAAGAGAGACAGAGAGACAGAAAGTAAGAAATCACCCCGGAGGGGTATGGCCATGCTACAATCCCCTTGGGATCTTGGACAGGCATGCACACATGCCCAGTGTGAGTTTAAGCCACTGGGTCCAGGACTCAAACCACGGTCAACTACATGGGAGTCCAGTGACATAGCAATTACATCAACTGCTGGTACGTCTATAATATTTTTATTGACCAATGACTTCTATTTTGAACATCAGTTTCAAATATATTTGTGTTACAGTTATGTTGTTGGTTTCTAATTTACATACATTTTTGGTGGAGAATACAGACTGCATGGTTGAAATTCTTTGGGACTAATTGAGATGATCTTTGTGATGTAGTTTTGTTTTGAATCTTTTGTTGATGTTTGGTAAGTATCTGATTGATCTAAATTATTTGATTATGAATCCTCAGTTAAATAGAACCAAAAGTTGTACATTTTAGACTATTTTGGTATGTTACTTGGTGCATTTAAATATTGTGTAATCATGCAGTAAGCAAAATGATAAGTCTGATCTAATAATTTTAACAACAGCACACTTCACTTATTCCATTCAATCATTTTCAATTATATTAATTTTAATTATAATGAAAGAACATTTTTAGTAGACCAAATATAATCAGTATACAATTTAAGTGCTATAATAATAGGATAGCTATTCATTTCTGGTTGTATCTGTACCTGTTGCAGAAAGATTTCTCTTACAGAAGACAAAGCAAATCTTTTTGAAGTAACCATTTTTAAAACCTACATAATTTTAAAAATAGATCAAATTGACTATTCAATTTATTTCGCTTGTTTATATTAGCTTACACCTCCCCTTTTACTAATTCCCAAAAAGATTTGAAGATGTTGAGTGCATTTTATATAGTGTCACCTGTGTTTAATGACGGGATATTGGATAGGTATGTGCACTCTGTATTGGTTTTATTTTAAGAGAAATCGCTTTGGTTTTCTAATTGGGATGCCTGAAGTATGTGTGTTGTAAATATTATGTGAAATATAGACTTTATTTTTTTACAGTGACTCTGTCGGGTTGAATTTGACAGGACCAGCCAGTTTAAGTTATGAGCTCCTCCAACACTTGAAAAATACTGCCTCTTTGGGAAGCTGTATAAAAATCATGGAAAGTCAAGAATTATTTCTAGGCCTTCTAAATAAAGAGCTATTTTTTGTTTTTTTTTTCTTTTTTTAAAATTGAATGCAAATCGTTAACATTGTGGACAAACAAAAATTCTTATGTAGGGGAAAAAGCTAGCCACATGGTAGCCTCATATTGGTACCTCCATCAGCTTGAAGCTTGAGTTGAATCTTTTTCTCTCTCTTTAAGAAAATGAAGCTAAGTCCCTTCCCCCACGTCTACCCAACACACACATACACTTCTAGGTCCTGAGTCAGCACAGTAATCAACTAGCATTTAGCACTTTGGTTCTGGAGAACAAAACAAAAAAAGAAAGTAACAATTAAGAGTCTACAAGTTATTTTGAAATCTTTTGAGAATAACATATCTGGTCATTAAATTCACTTTTCTATTGCAATCGTATATAAATTTGATGACTTTTTTCCTGGGTGGATGGAAATGGGATACCCAGGAATAGGCCAAAGAACATAAAAATTAGAGAGGAACATTTAAATGCAGCTTGCCGCTAAGGTCAAGAAGGATAATGTGTTCAACTTGTCAGCAGTAGACCTGAGGGCATAAAGACTGCTAGTCTTTCAGAACCACTTTCTTACTCTAAGTGTCCACCATATGTCTGAGTCCTAGCTGAGGCAGTAAAGCCAAAGATCCAGTTTAGATGTTATGTACTTCTATAAGCTTCTTGAATACAGCAATTGCTTGTAAATCTTTGAACCTCCCATATCCATGAATTGTTCTAATAGTATATATGTCCTTTACATTCAATTCCTAGAGCAATCACATACCAATCATTGCTGGAAAAGAGAATTTTTGTTATTCAGACTTGTGGTTCCTATTAAGTCAAATCTCTCAGAAAAATTGATTATGAACACATATCAAAGTGGTTTTGCAAAATTTTAATGAGCAAAGAGGCTGGCTCCTTAGCAAAGATCATGCAATGATTCTCTCCTGGAAGAGACATTTATTGGGAAAAATGTTAGATAATTACTGTTATATTTAAAAATATCTATCTGTTAAAATACTTTAAGGAGTTTTAAACCCGGATGGCAACCTCAACTTCTCAGAATTTTAAAATCTCATTTAGGTCTGTCAAGAAATTACTCAAGTGTTTTATCAAAAATCATAATGACTTCCTAGATAGAGGTCATGAATTATGTCAAGCAAAACATTTTATTCCAACCTAGGCTTGAGACACATTCATTTAGTTTAAGTGGGTTATAACCAAGGAGGGTAAATTTGCTATCATATTTCTTAGTTAAAATGAATTTGGATATGATTTGGTTGACGGTTGGCTTTTCTCCTCTGGCCAGTCTTTTTTCTCAAATATGGAGCTATTATCTTTCAGGGAGGATAAGGGATATGTGAAGAGGCAGTAATGGTTGTGTTGAAAATGGTAGGCAACTCCTTTTAGGCTAGGGAAGCAAGCAAGGAGTTAGAGGCCTTCAAAGCAATGATATTCTCCTAGAGTGAATCTGTGAAACAGGTGTCAATACCTAGATAAGCTGCTTTTATCTTGGAAGATCTAGCCTGCACTGGGCTTGGAATTACTAATAATGATATTTAAGGTATCTCAGAAAGTCACCACCAGTTCAGGTCAACTGGAGTTGGGATGAGACAGATGAATATTATGCAGTTATGCAATTAATGCTTGGAACTCCTGGTCTGTAAACACACTGGATCTCTGTATTCATTTCGTTAACTTTGTGATAATGCTATCTCAAATTTAATTAATTAATTACTTAGGTTGTTACCATAAGGTGTGTGTGTGTGTACTTGCTGGAGAGAGACAGAGAGAGACACTGAGAGAGACAGTGAGAAATCTCACCCCCACCACTTCCCCAGTGGGGGATGGCCACGCCACAATTCCTTCTCCACCATTATCCTCCTGGGATTTGCGACATGTGCTCAGAAGCACCTGGTGTTATTTTCAAGCCTCCAGGTCTAGAACTCAAACTGTGGTTGAACATGTGGGAGGTCAGCACTTTAACTATCTGCTGGCCCCTATGCAATTTACCTTTTATTTTGGCTTTTTTATGTTGGTAGAGTGTGAGCTACTGTAGTGCTATATATCAGGTTATCAGAAAAGTCATAATGTATTTTTTTCTATGCAAAAATGCATCATGACTTTTCCTACAATCCAATAACTCATTCTAAAGGTATCAATTGTTGCTTATGATATGCTGGACCCTGGACTTGGTGATGAGATTAAAAAGAAAAATAAGAATATACTCTGGTTTTAAGGAATTCACGAGCTCGTTATTAATATCACATTCACCATTGGCCTAAATTAGGATAAACTTCTCTTCTCAGTGCAGTGGATGAAATGGGGACCTAATATTAAATGCGGCCCTTGCTTCGTACTTCTTTTTCGCCCAAGACATGACCAGTTTCCATCTGTTCATTGTTCATAAATATCCATCATCTCAAAAGTGAATCAGACAGCAAAGTTGTCAAATTCTGAGCTTTTTCATTAAAAAGCCACAGCTCAGAAGTGAGCAGAGACCATAGCGGTGGCATAACTGGCCTCCGACATGGCCAACCACAGTTTGAGTCCTTGACCCGGTGGCTTGAAAATCACAATAGACACATGTGCGTACATGCCCAAGGTCCCAAGAGGAGAATGGAGAGGAGGCTGTGGCATGGCCATCCCCCTGGGGGATGATTTCTCACTCCATCTCACTACCTGTCTCATTCTCTCTCTCCTGAGAGTGCACAGGCCCTAAGACAAAAACCTCTTAAAAATAATTAAATGAAAAAGCCACCGTTCAAAAGTAAGATAGGAATGATATGATAAAATAAGCAATCCTACACACAATTTCTTTTTCCCTGTCCCCGACAATATAGAGTCTCTTCGGAACTAAAGGAGAGAATTGGAGTAGTACCTTAGGTGGTTTTTGTTTTGTTTTGGAGAGGTTTTTGCTATACAGTGCATGCAGAAGATGGCCACGCTGCAATTCCTTCTCCTCCATTCTCCTCTCGGGATCTTGGACACGCACACACATGCGCCCAGCGTGAGTTTTAAGCCACCGGGTCCGGGACTCAAACCACAGTCGACTACATGGGAGTCCATCAACATAGCCATTACGCTAATTGCTGGTCCCAATAACTTAAGTGTTTTGATGCTGGAGTTGGATGGGAGTCATGGAGTTTATCCTGTGGGCTTATATTTTGGGAGTATGAAAATACTATTTTTTTTTTTAAGATTGAAGATATGAGTTTAGAAATAATTTGTAAAGCAATTTCTGTTTGATAAATATATCAAACTGACCAACTAAAATATGTGGTCTCTGAACTTGAATTTAAGAAGTAAATATATCCAATGGCATGTTGCAATATAAAAAAAAAACCCTCAAAACATTCAGAGAATGGACAACATTATATTGGGAGTAATTAAAAGTGATTTTAATCTGTAAACATTGAAATAAAGGCAAAGTAGTAAGAGAAAAATATATTTTTCCTGCTGTGATACAAATAATGATGAAAATATGCTTAACAACATAGCCTTAAATTATAAGATACTCTGGTTTCTCTTCATATTAAATGAAAAGTCTACCTCTTACAACAGAGAACTAGTGAATCTGAGGCTAGATGGTGTTGCAGTGGTAAAATGTGAGGCTCTACAAATCAGTATCACATGAGAAGGTTTCTGGTTCAAGTCCAGAACCACCCTGAGCATAGCAGGCACGCACTTGCTCATGACTAGGCTTGGCTGAAGGTTGGGGGATGAGTCATGTTATCAAGATCCTGTGGAGAGGGACCAGCAGATGGCATAATGGTCACATCACTGGACTCCTACATATTTGACTGCGGTTTGAGTCCCAGACCCGGCAGCTTAAAACTCACACCTGGGGGTGTGGTGGGGTGGAGTGGGGTGGTGGCAGGTGGTGTGGTGGTTAAGGGTGTTGGACTCCCATCCCACTTGGCCAACCACAGTTTAAGTCCTGGCTGGTGTCTTGCTTTCTTTCTCTCTGTCTCACACTCTATCCCTCTAGTCAAATTAAAAATAAATAAGTGAATAAAGTTAAATAAAATAATTCTTAAAAACACAACAACAACAACAAACTTTCACAGGGTGTGTGCATGCATGCCCAAGGTCCCAAGAGGAGAATGGAGGAGAGAGAATTGTGGCATGGACATCCCCCCAGGGGGGTTAATTTCTCACTTTCTATTTGTCTCTCTGGCAAGTACACACACCCTATTGCAAAAACCTCTCTAAAAAAATAAAAGATCCTGTGGAGAATACTGTCTTTCTCTGCTCAGGAAAGAACTAAGTGAATAATTTAAAAAAAAAAAATAAAACCATGGAGATAATTAGAGAAATTAACTATTATATTTGAAGATAACAGAATTAAGCAGAAAATGGAGATAGGAATAATACCATTATTAATAATAACACATAATGTATGATTATACATACATATAAAATGTGTCTGTGTGTATAAGTACAACATCTATTCCCAACCACATTACGGAAGCAAAGCAAATAAAAATATCTTTTAAAATATCACTGATGGAGCCAGCATTTGGTGTGGTGGCTAAGGTGCTGGACTCCCACATGGCTGATGGCAGTTAGAATCCTAGACACAGTGGGTTAAAATAATCATGCCAGGTCCGTGTGCATGAGTGCCTAAAATCCTGAGAAGAGAATGGAGAAGGTATTGTGGCATGGCCTTCCACTCTGAGGGATTGATTTCTCATTTTCCCTCTCTATGTCTCTGTATCTCTCTCCAGTGAACACATGTGCCCTATGGCAAAAAATACATAAATAAATAAATAAAAATCTTGAAAACAAAAATAAAAAAACCCACTAATTAGACTTCAAGTAAAACCTCAATACATTTCCAAAAAACCAGATTAAACTATCTTTGTGAATGAGTTCAATAAAACTAAAAACTATTTTTTTTCTTTTTTCTTTTTCTATAGGGCATGTACACTCACCATAGAGAGACACGGAGAAGGGAAGTGATAAATTACGCCTCAGGGAGCATGTCCTCACCGCAATCCCTCCTCTTCCATGCTCCTCCTGGGATTTTGTATACACACACACGACTGGAATGATTGTCAAGCCGTCATATCCAGGACTCTAACTGCAGTTGCCATCTCTAGTACCTTAACCACCACACTATCTGCCAGCCCCAAAACTGTGTTTTTAAAAAAGGCTTAGCATATAAATATCACATTTTTTAAAACTAAAATAATATCTGACAATAAATTATTGTTTGAAGGGGCCAACAGGTGGAATAGTGGTGAAGAACATTGGACTCCTACGTGGCCCATAGTGGTTGGAGTCCCAGACCTGTCAGCTTGCCTTCTCAGCTTTTCTCTCTCGCACTCACTCTGTCTCTCTTTGGTCAAATTAAAAAAGAAGTAAGTAAATAAATAAAGCTAAATAAGGTCATTCTTTAAACATAAATAAATTATTGTTTTACATCAGAAATTAGAAATATTTAGAGTTTAATGACAATAAAAACACTTCATGTCAACTTTCATGAGAGCTAAGCAGTAGTTAGAAAAAGGTATTATTTAAAATTAATATAGCAAGGGAAAAGATAAGTCAAAAGTGCATAACCTAAGGTTTTTAAGTTAAATAAAAAAGAAATTCAAAGTAATTCTAAAATGAAATAGAGAATAATAATAAAAACTTACATATTTAAGTAAGATCTATATAGATCCTTGATAAAATTAATGTAGAAAAAAGAGATGAGGTGCAAATGAGCAAGTTAGAGAAAGTAAAAAAAATAACAAATTCATAATAACAAAATAATAAAAAGTAGATTTTAATAGCTAAGTAATAACCGTACATGATAAATTAAAATAGGGGGCAAAATGTCAAAATTTGTTCAACGAGGGATAGAAAAATTGAATATCATTCTGTGTATTACATATATTGAAATGGTTTTCACTTTTCAATTTTTTTAGAGAGAGATTTTTGCTATAGGGCTCATGTGGTCATTGGACAGACAGAGAGAGAGAAACAGAAAGTGAGAAATCATCCCCCTCCCCTGGGAGAGATGGTCATGTCACAATCCCTTCTTCTCTATTCTTTTTCAGGACCTTGGGCATACATGCACACATGCCCAGCATTAGTTGTAAGCCACCAGATCTGGGACTTGAACTATAGTCAACTACATGGACCAGCAATGTAACTATTTTGCTATCTCCTGGTCTCAAAATACTTTCCACTTCCTAAATGAAAAAAAAAAAAATACTCAGATGATTTTGCAGGCAATTAAAAAAATTCTTTAAAGAAATATTGTGTTCCTTTCATATACAAATTTTTCCAAAAATAGAAAAAGAAGATTATTTTTTCAGATTCTCCTAGAATCTATATAATCATAATTTAATCCCACATTCACAGCCATATTATATTTGAAATTATATAAAAATAGTTCAGGAATAATTTTACTTATAAACAAAGATACACAAATTTCCCCCAAAACATTAATTTAGCAAACATTGCATGTCAATATGTAGTTTCTTAATTATTCAAAGTAGTTATATGTTAGGGAAAAAACAATAATTTGCCATTTGAAAAAACTGAAAAATAAAAATTTGATGACTGTTTCAACTGTTGAAAATTACTTTATTTAATGTAAACTTTAATAATAAAAACCTCCACACTACAAACACAGTTTCCCTTATCAATATAAAGTTTATATATTAGATACTTATAGTAACCTCTGATGGATTCTTTTTAAAATCAAGAATGATACAGAATTTATATTTTTGCAATGATTCTTTAATGAAGTCTTAGAGGTCCTGACAATGCTATAAGGAAAGAAAAATATTTTAAAAAGAGAGAAACAAAATTGTCATTTTCGTCAGGTGATATTATCATCCAGAAGTCAAACAGATCAACGAGAAAATTTCTCAATTTGCTGGATAAAAACATAAAATATTTCACAGAAATACAAATCAACTGTAGCTATAATAATCAAAAGTAAGCTTAAAATGAGAGAAAAACATAAACATTTGGAAGTCAACTCACTCAGAAATGCATTGTGAAGGAAACATTGATGCTTCAATAAAAGATATGTCACCTAAATAAGTACAGGAATGTCCCTTATTCTTAAGATATCTTAACATAAATCAATTGTTTCTAGATTAATGTGAAAATTCAATGTAATCTCAATCTCTTGTTGAATATTATTTGCTAGAAAAATAGATTTTAATAAAAAAGCATATTTATTCAACTGATTTGTTCTCATTTTTGAGAATGGTGGAATATTAAAGATTACCTAGCAAGAAAATGGGTAAAATATTGTGGATGCAAAACCACAGAGCTGAGCAATTGGGGGAAATGGGAGATGTAAAGGTGTCTGTGAGCACTGTCCAAAAGGAGGTGTATAACTTCCTGTGAAATTCTTTACCGGTATGTAGTTGATATACACTGAAATAGAAAAAATAACCCCTTAAAATTTGTGTGGTACTTCAGATAACAGAATACCCTTACAAATCATGGGTAAATTTACTATGGGTGCCATGGAGGCACTTTGAACACTGTTGAAATTAGTTACCAAGTTCCATGCTAGCTGAAGGGTAAATTAAGATGAATTAGAAGTTGTTGACTCCAGAAACTCACAGTGTAGCTTGCAATGTGGAAGTAAAATGGTAAAATGTTAGAACCAGCACCTGATACTTAATCGACTGTTGCTGCTTCTGTCTTGCAGACTGAACTTGAATTTGCACCTGCGGTATTAGTGCAGTGACTGTGCTGACGTTGATGCCCCTCAATGCTGTGCTCCAAAATGTTCCTCTCATTTGATTACAGGGAGGTTGGGTGTTTTGGTTCTCAAAGTTCTCTGTGTGAGACAATGCTTACAAAGCATAGCCTCTACCGAAGCCATTTAGTCCCCCTGACATCAGCACAGCTGGGGTGGGAAGCTTCGCTGTACTGTCAGTCTCTCTCAAGCACACCTTTCCACATTCCTTTTATGATTTTTATCTTTTAATTTAATGTCTTTCTTTCATGAGAATGAGAGAGAGAAAGAGAGAGAGAGAGAGAAGCACTCTCAATAGGGTTCCATGCTCTGATCCTGGGGGAGCCCCCTGTTTTCTCAGCCAGTCGGGATCATAGGCACACCTGGCTGGCGTGTACAGGTCAGCGGATGAATGGGATGTGCAGTCTTCCATATAGATCCAAAGTCATTCGAGCAGAGCTTTTGCACTGTCTCAGTCCTTTCTCTGCTCTGCTGGTGACCTTCAGGAACACCAAACAGGCTCTATTATTCCAGGCAAAACTCTAGACATCTCCTCAACCAGTAGTTGAACTTTGTGAACCAGGCTTTCAAAGTCACATGCAAGAGATCTCCAAATATTATAAATGTAATCAATTCGAGAATGTAAGCAAGAGGAATAAACATATCTGACTAGAATATCTGTGTAGTGTGAATGAGCGGGAGAAGAAGCCCTACATAAGAACTTCATCTTCGACATTAATATAACTCAGGAAAAGCTCAAAGCTTTATTCCTGAAATTAAAACAAGAAAGAAGAAGTTTGTACTCCCAAATCAAAACAGGGTTTGATACTCAGAAATAAAGCAACCTGGGAACCAGCAGTTAGCGTAATGGCTATGTCGCTGGACTCCCACCTAGTCGACCGCGGTTCGCATCCTGGACCCGGTGGCGCATGTGCCCAAGATCCCGAGAGGAGAATGGAGGAGAAGGGATTGCGGCATGACCATCCCCCTGGGGAGTGATTTCTCGCTTTCTGTCTCTATGTCTCTCTCTGTCTGTCTGGCGAGTGCACGCACCCTATAGCAAAAACCTCTCCAAAAAAAAAAAAAAAGAAAAAGAAAAGAAATAAAGCAACGAATGGCCATAACAGAAACAGTGGAATGGTATCGGGAAATGGGATCCATGGGGCAACAGTGTCAGAGGGTGGAACACACAGCTGACCATATGGAGGTCAAGGTTCACATCTGGAGACCTGCCTGAGAGTGCTGGCCACAGGCATGCCCCTGATCCGGGGCTGGTGAAGGTTGGGATGGACTGTGGGAAGACTGCCTTTTTCTCTATCTTTCTCACTCATGGAAAAAAATAATCAGACAACCTTTTTTTTAAAAATAATGGGACTAGAAAACCAGAAGGCAAATATGATACACAAAGAAGAAATTATCAGGAGGAGAACAATGTCTAAACATCCAGAAAAATACCAAAATAGAAAGTTGATACTGGGTCCAGCAGATCATTTAGGGGGTATGCCACTGGACTCCCACATGACTGACCACGGGTTGAATCCTGAACCCAGTGGCTTGAACATCACACCAGGTACACATGTGTGCATGCCCAAGACCCCAGGGGGATAATGGAGGAAAAGAGAATGTGGCCTGGCCCTCCCCTTTAGGGGGTAAGTTCTCTTTCTCTCTCACTATCTCTGTCATTCTCTCTCTCTCCCCAGAAAGTACACACATCCTATGGTAAAAAACCTCTTAAAAAAAGAAAGAAAGTAGATACTGAAGAAAATAACACAAAAACAGGATGAATAACAAATCTTTCAGGGCTACTAAAATTAAGATTAGAAAACATTTTCAAGAATCTATACATTTACCACATTAAAACAGCAGCAAGAAGCTTTATGTAACTGGTTGTCTAAGCCTGGTAGACCCTGAAAATCTCATGTGGAATGAAAGCCTTTCCTACTACTGCTCATTAAACAAGTTCTGCTGATTTTTCTTTAACACATCTGAGTGAAGTTCTTGGCAAATGGTTCTGGCAGTGGTTCTCAGACTCTACCTTGCATCGAAATCACCTGGGGGGCTTGTGAAAATCAGACTGCTGGGCCCCATCTCCACAGGCAGGCTTTGGGTAGCCCTGAGGATTTGTATTTCTAACAAGTTCCCAGATGCCGTGGGTGTTGCAGGGAAGGTGGAGGGACTAAATTTTCAAAACCACTGCACTGGGGTTTCTGGTCACTATGAAGTAATTAGCAATTATATTTTTGAAGTATTTAAAAAATAAGAACATTTTAAATTACAGCTTTACATCTTTATGATTTTACACTTCTTTGCCTACCCAACTACCACATTCAGTACCCCCATTCCCACCCAAAAAAAAAAAAAATCAAACAAAAAAATGCTATAGCTACGCATTTGGCTTGAAAACTTGCAGTGGAAATATAAATGTTGTGTTTCCTTTATCCATCTGGAAACAGCACTGGCTCTACTGTTATCTGCTGTTTTTGACCTTCCGGCTTGGGAAGTAGAGGATGGGCATTGTCTCACGTCCTGCTGCATGGTTTATGGGGTCCTCTGTGCTGAATATCAAATGTTGATGTGTTTTCACCTGCAAAATGCAAGGGTCTCTTGGAATCACATTCAATAGTGCATAAGTTTTCCTCAGTCCAGCCATACCAGTTTTCTGCTCTGTGACTGGCTTCCTGCCAGCTGGCTCCCATGGGCTCTTCTGCTGTGGTCACTGTGCCTCCCTTGACAGTCCTGTTTTGTAGCTGAGAAGTGGAGTGGAAAGTGAGCTAAGAGTCAGAAACTGATCTCACGAGTTTTTAGCATGTCCTGCTTTAGTGTTATAAAACACCTATTTAGTGTCCAACATGTGGCATTTGGAATCAAAGAGCTGCTATAACAAAGGGCCTCTGGGAACTTGGACAGTTAGGATATCTGCAGCAATCATTGTAAAGTACAGATTTGAAATCCTATCCTGATTTAAGAAGTTTTACTCTCATATTCAGCTCAGACACTATTTCAACTTTAGGATGGAGTGGAATCCCAATAACATCCATGAGAAGGACATTGGATGTCTTATTTAAGGTGGTGGCGGGACCAGCAGATGATGGAATGGTTACCTCCCTGGACTCCTATGCAGTCTACCACAGTTTGAGTCCTGGACCCAGTGGCTTAAAACAGGCTGGATGCAGGACCAGCAGTTAGTGTAATGGCTATGTCACTGGACTCCCATGTAGTCGACCTCGGTTCATGTCCTGGACTCGGTGGCTTAAATCTCACACCGGGCGTGTGTGCGTGCATGCCCAAGGTCCCGAGAGGAGAATGGAGGAAAAGGGACTGTGGCGTGGCCATCCCCCCTGCAGGGTGGTTTCTTGCTTTCTGTCTCTCTGTCTCTCTCTGTCTGTCTGGCAAGCGCACACGCCCTATAGCGAAAACTTCTAAATAAAAAGAAAATTCATGGAGATGGGAGGTTGAAGTGCTATTATTAGGCACAACCTTTCAGCCAGTTTCTAAGTTTGGGAAGATGTAACAAACACTGCCTTTGTGAGGACATTAAAAGACAAAAAAAAATCATCATCTATGAGATGTTCTTTGGGGCCCATTCTCTCAAGGCCAGATATATTTATGAATAACAGCCTATAGTTGGGCTCTCAACTTAAAGTGGGTAATTAGATCATAGGGTAATAGAGGATGGCCCAGAACATGAAGGCCCAATTTTTATGTGTTTTATAAAGTGGATCATGAAGTATTTGATTCACAGACTTCTGTATTGGTGAGTAATCAGTTGATCAAGAGAGGGAAACCTAGGAATAAAATTAGAGGGACAACCTACATAAACAAATCAATTATATGTCCAGTAAGAAGACACTTTACTCAAGTCACCACAGTAGTGATTTATACTCCTTGGGAAGTTTGCAGATCTAGCACTCCTTGATTCAAGAGGATCCCGTCCCTCTGCAATGTGACCAGGCATGGTATATGAAGTAATTCTTCCTTCAACATATCTGGCCACTTACCAGAAAATAAATTGGCCAGGAGCCATCTCAGTGCAGGCCTATTTGGGACCACAGGCACAATTGTGATTATTTCTCAATTTTGGTATATGTAGTGCAAACATGTATTTTTACCTATCTACCGACTATCTGGCAGAAATTCCAGTTGGTTCTCTGATACATGTAACAAGGGTTATTATGTAGGAAAGATCAAACTCATTTTCTCATATTCTCCCTACTCATTCTGTGACAATAAACTTGAAGGCAATTATTACTTCTTGAAGGAAATGCAGAGTTTAATGCCACTGTCAAAAGATTCAGAAGTTATAGAAGTATTTATTCCTACCACATCATTAATTAAATTGCCTGTTTGATCAAACCAATGTCAACTAAATCTTGAAGAATGACTAGATTGTCTGAAACATAACTGAATAATAATTTTTTTGTTTTATCATTCTATCTTTTTTATGACATTTAATCACTATACATCTTTACTGTATAAGAATGTTCCCAGCATGAATACACTGCGTGCGTCCAGTCAACGATATTCCCATAAACATCATCATCAACAGACAACCCCTCATTTTTGTGTCTGTTAAATGTATTTTTCTTTCTGTATTCTTTCTGTATTATTCTCTTCCATCCCCTTACTGATTATTTTTGAATTCTTCTGAACAGTGACCCTGAGAGAAGTAGTTGGGTGCAAGAGTTTATGGAAAAGATGATATCAGGAAGCATAATGCAGGAACAGGGAAATACCATGAGGAACTTCACCATATTATTGTGCATTAATGGGATGGTTATTGCTATGGAAACCTGGGCTTCCGTCTTCATAGGAATCTTTGAGGATCCATGTAAATTATGATGTAGAATTGTCTGTATGCGATTGGAAGCTGGAGTATTTATCATCAATTCCTGCCTTTCATTAGTAGAAGGTTACCTTTGGTCAACTTAAGTCTGGCATTTCTGGACTGATCTCTGAGACGCAGAGGGGTCAATTAGTTTACGCAATGTCACAGAGTTAGAAAGTGGCAGAGGGAACCCTTATACCAAGTTCTCTGTCACCAGAATGGTATTTTCTCATACTGTTATAGATGCAAATACCCAAGAGTTGAAGAAAGTAACTGTTTATATCAAAAATTAAGAGACTTCTCAGATGGTGGTATAGAGGGGAACAGTTTAGAGAAAATTGAAGACAGTGATTGAGCATGTGTGAGTCCCAGGTGCATAATCAAGCCATCACATTTTCTAGGAACAGGCTAAATTCAGGTTTGAGGGAATCCCTCGTCTCCCTTCCCACCCTTGACATAGGGCATACTGGCATAGGAGACAGAACTAAAGCCAGATTTTCATGTCCTTCTGTGTTTCCAGAAGTCTTAGAATACTCTTGGAAAGGGCAAAAAAAAATAAGAGGCATACCAATACATAAAAGCTAGGATTCCACAGAGAGTCACAAGCATCCTTCAAATTCACCTAAGCGCATCCCTAAGCCAGGTGAAGACAGATAAGCAAATTGGCTTTAAAAATATGCAAGACATGTATGTCTTAACACTTCAGGTGTCCTGAGCTCATTGACTACCCAGTGTTCTGACACATAGAGACACACAGAGAATCCCCTTCCTACTTTCCTCCTCCTGCATACATAGCTAGGGAGCACTAAGCTGTAATCACAGAGACCCAGGGTAGACATTTATTTCTAACTATATAAAATGTATAGGTATACTTTCATCCAGAATCAATTTACAGTGGTTTTCATATGATTGTTGCATTCTTAAAAAGGCAAACCATATGTGAATGGCAAATTGCTTTACAATCTAGACTCATTCATATTATAACGAAGAAAACAAACCTGTGACAATAATAAAATTGTCATTTACCTTTAGTAAATGATAATCTTTGTTTCTAGTTTGTTTTGATTTTGTGTCTTTCAGTGTCTTTGTAGATATTGCAATGAAAATGTGAAAGAAAAATGGTATATCAGAGAGGGCTGTATTATAGCAACTTAATCTGTAGATACTATCTATAAATTAAAAACAATAAGTGTAACAATATTAATGGGATTAAAGATAGACAGCTAATCAGTGGATTTATATTAAATAACAACATAGAATGGAAGAGTATGACTAGTGGAGTAATTGAAAGAAATTAGAATAACCATACACACACAAAAATAAGATATGATTCTTTACGTTAAACAGTGAGACATAGAAAAATAGTAGAAAAGATTGTCAAAAATTACCTATATTAAAACATTTGAAAGGAATGTCATATATTATTTTATGACAGTGCATTGTAACTTAGATTCCTAGAAAGACAAAAATTACTCAAATTACTTTTTTTAAATTAATTTTTTAAATTAAAAAATATAAGTACATTTTTACCAAATAAAATTATTAAATTATGAAATCTTCTTTGTTTCTGTTATGCGCAGTAAAATATTATGTTTAATTGTGTAGCTAATAATTAATACATGTAACATTAACCATGCTCATATAAATGTGTACATGAAAGCTTTATTCAACTGTCCAAATAAAATAATCATAAGAAAATGCCCATTTTTAAACAATAAAAACCACAAACTACTAATTATGTAATCAAACAAGAAAGTATGACACATACTCAGGATAAAAAAAATACAAAATGACTGAATTAAAGTAAAATACATTTAAATGATTGAATAAGTAGGAAACAATAATAGTGAAATATGAACTATAAAAATGATCAGGTGGAAATACAGTGAACAAAGTTAGAAATTTAGTAGATAGACTCAACAATAGATTTAGATCACAGAAGAAATAATCAGTGAATTAGAAGACAGAAAAATAGAAAATTTTTAGTCCAGGGGCCAGATGATGATTCAGCAGTAATGCCAAAGCCTTGTGAAGCTGACCGCCACAGGAAGGTTTTGGTTTCAGATCCAGAGACCTTCCGCGACAGTCCAGGCGTGTGCATACTTATGAGCCAGGGCTGGCTGAAGCTAGGGGTGGATCACAGATAAAAACCTTGTTGGGAATCCTGCCTCTCTTTCTTCTTCCTCCTATCTCTCTGATTCATGGAAGGAAGAAATGAATAAACTTAAAAGAGATAAGCTTTTAAAAAAAATGCTTTTGGTGCCAGCATGTGTCATAGTGATTAAGGCATCGACTTCCATATGACCGACCGTGGTTCGAGTCCTTTACTGGTGGCTTGTTTTCTCACTTTCCATTTCTTGTTCCCTGTCTCTGGTAAATGCATGGACCCTATAGCAAGTTAAAAATAATAATAATAATAATAATAATAATAAATAAAATTAAATAAGTAGGTGATTAAAAATAAAAAAGCTTTCAACCTAGAAAATAGAGACAACCAATAGAAATTAATAAATAAATAGGAAGAGTCTCCGAAACCTGTCATACCACCATAAGTATCACAACAAACAATAGAGGGGCGTCTCCCCATGATAAAAGTAATTGAATCATGTTGCAAAAAACAAACAAACAAACAACTATTTAAAGAAACTTTGTTTTAAAACTTTGTTTTAAAAATAATTTAATTGGGGCTGACCTATGGCCTGGCGAAGAGAGCTAGACTCTCACATGGCCAACCTTGAGGTTTGAATCTTGGTCCCTGTGGTTTAAAAAATACACCGAGCACATGTGCGTATAAATTCCCCTAACCCAAATAGCATAGAGAAATGGAGGAAAGGCATTACAACATGCATCAACACATTCCAGTGGGGAAGCTTTCTCCTTTTCCTCCTTTCTCTGTTTTTCTCTGGTGAGTTCAGGCTTAATATTAGATGTAAACTGTTAGTAGACGTTATTTATTTTTAAAAGTTTAAAAATTTTACCCTATTGATTCAAGAAGCTGAAAGAATCCTTGTAGGATAAACACAAAGACTACATGTAGACAAAATCAAAGTCAAGCTATTAAAAGACAAAGAAAAAGAGAAAATCATTAAGTTTCCACCTCAAAAAAAGACTATAAAGAGTAAAACAAACCATACTCAAAGGAGAATAAGAGAGTAAGTATAGAACATAAGTCAATGAAATAGAGAACAGAGAAAGGATGAAAAAACAATCATGGATGATAAAATTTATTTTTATAAAAAGAATGATAAAATTGTTAATCCTTGCTAGGCAGACCAAGGACAAAAGAGAGACGGCACAAATTATCATCAGGAATTAAGAAGGGACATCACTGTAGATTCTACCTATATTAAAACATTTGAAAGGAATGTCATATATTATTTTATGACAATGCATTGTAACTTAGAGTCCTAGAAAGACAAAAATTACTCAAATTACTTTTTTCAAATTAATTTTTAAAGTTAAAAATATAAGTACATTTTTACCAAATAAAGTTAATAATTGATTAATTCTTCACTATAAATCTTCATTTTAAAAAATGTCCAGGTTTAAATGACTTCATTAGTGAATTCTATAAAGAATATAAGGAAGAAGTGTTACCAATTCTACATAAATTTCTTCAGAAATGATTTAGAATGTACAACTTTCTAATGCAATTGTGTGGGCAGAATTAATTAAATAAAGTCAGATAAAACATCACAAGAAAAGAAAATGGCATAGTGCATGAAGGCACATCAACATAAATGCCAAAATTTTCAAAAATATTAACAAAGTAATAAATCAACATATTAAAAAAATATTTTTTCATGACCGAGTTTGGATTGTTGAGGAAGGTAGGTCTTTTGTAATATCTGAAAATAAATGAAGTATATAAATGCACTCTCTGTATTAGGGGAATAAAGGGGAAATTCAACATGAGAGTAATAAATGTGCAAAAAAGTATTTGACAATGTTCAATGTGCTTTTGTGGCAAAAGCTCAACAAATACCAGTAGAAGGATAGTTGGGAGATAGCTGTTCATAAGTCATGGAATTTCTGCATGTCCTCCAAGCAAGGTACAGGTTGTCCTTTTGTTTTGGATGATCTTTCAAGGCATTTGTAGGAAAAAAAAAAAAAAAAAACCTTGGAAAATAGAGAAAGTTTGTTCCTTTCAGAGTAAACAATACCCCGACTTATATGCAAAATAAAGCAAATAAAACTCTCTCTTCAGAGCAAAAGTTCAGCATACTTACTGTCCATTATAAAATATTTGCAGCCCCTTAGACCAGAGTTCCCTTTTGGTATCACAATTCACTGAGTGTACAGATAAAACTTGGCCTTCTTTGCATACATGGTGGGAATTAGGGCTTCGAGAACTTGTGCAGACACATAAAACGCTGATTCTTGGGCAATGGCTATCAAGGTGATTTAAAATCTTTTATCTGAGTCAGAAGGTTTAGCCTGCCATCCTCCATTACACTATGGCAGAGTAACTCATTAGCTTACAAATGTGGTACATCTCAAATACTTTACAATTCTCTAAAGAAATTCCCTCAACTCAGTAAGTAACACTTACCATCATGCCATTAAAAGACTTTAACTCTTCTCTAGTAAGATCAGAAGAAATTCAGGGTTGTCCTGTGCTCCCACTTCCACTCAAATTGTTTGTGAGGTTGTGGTCAGTATGGTAAGGGAAGAAGAAAAAAAAAGACTAAAAAGAAGGAAGTAAAACTGTCTTTATTTCAAAATGACATAATTTCTAAGTAGAATGTCTTACAGATTTTAGAGGGAAAAATGACACTAGAACTAGCAAATGCATTTAGCAGAATGATTCAAAACCAATATACAATAGTCAACTGTATCACTATGTATTAGTAACAAAAAATTGGAAACTGAAAACATAAAACAATACCATGTAAAATAGCACCAAAATGTATAATGTCATGAACTACCTCTCTACCTCTGAGAAAAAGATATATTGTAGAACTCTTTTCTTTTTCTTTTCTTTTCTTTTTTTTTTGTTTGCTAAAGGGCTTGTGTACTTGCTGGAGAAAGAAAGAAAGATAGAGAAAGTGAGAAATCACTCCCCGGGGAGGATGGCTATGCTGCAATTCCTCCTCCTCCATTCTCCTCTTGGGATTTTGGACACACATGCACACACGCATGGCATATTCTTCAGGTCTTCGTGTTTGGGAGTCAAACTGTTCAGTCGGACATGTGGGGTCTAGCCACTTTAACCTCTATGCCACCTGCTGGCCCATTATAGAAGTCTTGTACATGAAAATTAAGAAACCTTGCTGATTAAAATGAAAAATGACCTAAGTAAGTGGAGTGTTCTTTTTTTCTATCCTAATTAATCAAAAATGTTATTATATTTGAAATGTCTATTTTTTCCAAATTGTCCTATAGATTCAATGCCATCCCAAACAATCCCAAGTTTTGTAAAAATTGACAAGACAATTCAACATTTTTTTCAGAAATACAAAAGACCTCCAGTAGCCAAGTCAACTTTGAAATAGAATAGTAAAATTCAAGGACTTGTATTAACTGAACTCAGGTGTTCTTATACACTAAAATAAATGACACACTATGGAACTGGTGAAAAATGTAAATGAATCAACTGACTATAAAATAGAATTCAGAATTAGAATTCAAAATTATCAGTCTTTTCTTCCTTTTCATGACCTTGGCAAAATTTTAGATGTACTCCTGGCTACAACTTATTAAATAGTAAAAAACAGAAGAGTAAAAAGCAAAAGTCAAAGAAGGGAACATGTAACTGGGGCAAAAGTCCAGAATTAATCTAGGTGCAAGCTTTGAAAAATCCTCTCTCAGTTGAGATACAGGGCATGCATGTACTCAAGTATTGTGTGAAATGTCCTCCAGTTAGGATTTATACAGTGTTTCTGGATGAGTAGATTGTGAGTTTTAGGGAATAATATCACAGAAGTGAACTACCTTATCATTGTATCATATCAGGGTATACATGACAAAGACACAACTGTTGTTTTCTTGTTTGAACATTCTTATGTCTGATTTTTTTAAAGATATTAACTCTTATAAAATGACACATTAAATCTTCCCCATGATAATATTGTATAATTCTCAGTTACATTTGGAATGTTTTTTATTTGAAATGTTTTCTGACATAAACATTGAGGAATGTTTTATAAGATTACATATGCCGATGTAATCTTTTTTTCTTTTATTTTTGAGAGAGATTTTTGCTATAGGGTGCATGTGCTTGACAGAAAGACAAACAATCCCAAGTTTTGTAAAAATTGACAAGACAATTCAACATTTTTTTCAGAAATACAAAAGACCTCCAGTAGCCAAGTCAACTTTGAAATAGAATAGTAAAATTCAAGGACTTGTATTAACTGAACTCAGGTGTTCTTATACACTAAAATAAATGACACACTATGGAACTGGTGAAAAATGTAAATGAATCAACTGACTATAAAATAGAATTCAGAATTAGAATTCAAAATTATCAGTCTTTTCTTCCTTTTCATGACCTTGGCAAAATTTTAGATGTACTCCTGGCTACAACTTATTAAATAGTAAAAAACAGAAGAGTAAAAAGCAAAAGTCAAAGAAGGGAACATGTAACTGGGGCAAAAGTCCAGAATTAATCTAGGTGCAAGCTTTGAAAAATCCTCTCTCAGTTGAGATACAGGGCATGCATGTACTCAAGTATTGTGTGAAATGTCCTCCAGTTAGGATTTATACAGTGTTTCTGGATGAGTAGATTGTGAGTTTTAGGGAATAATATCACAGAAGTGAACTACCTTATCATTGTATCATATCAGGGTATACATGACAAAGACACAACTGTTGTTTTCTTGTTTGAACATTCTTATGTCTGATTTTTTTAAAGATATTAACTCTTATAAAATGACACATTAAATCTTCCCCATGATAATATTGTATAATTCTCAGTTACATTTGGAATGTTTTTTATTTGAAATGTTTTCTGACATAAACATTGAGGAATGTTTTATAAGATTACATATGCCGATGTAATCTTTTTTTCTTTTATTTTTGAGAGAGATTTTTGCTATAGGGTGCATGTGCTTGACAGAAAGACAGAGAGAGACAGACAAAAAGTGAGAAATTACACCCCATGATGGATGGCCATGCTACAATCCCTTCTCCTCCATTCTCTTCTCAGGACTTTAGCATGCATGCACATGTGCCCAGTGTGGGTTTCAAGTCTCTGAGTCCAGGACTCAAACTGTGATTGACCATGTGGGAGTCCTGAGCCTTAACCACTACACCATCTGCTGGCCTCTATGCCTATGTAAATTACATTCTTATTTCATTTTATCAACAGATTGTCTAATCTAAATGAATAATTGCTCTGTACTTACCCCATATTCAGCTACTATACTGGATTATTTTATGGTTTAAAGTAGTTTTTAATTTATCTTCTTTGATATTACAGATATATAATACACAATAAAACTTAACAAATTACGACATTACTAAAAGATAGTATGTTATAATGTCATTAAGATATTTGAATACATGGAGAATAATGAAAAAACTATTATATCATTAAGAAAGCAAAGCAAAATATATTATGATGGATTTCATTCAGGGTTAAATTTGCTTAGAAACATTTGCTAAAAATAGGCTACTGTCCTCACCACAGACTCCTCAGGGACAGAGCCCAGGAGTTTGCTTTGCTAATGAAAAACTGGTGGATCTGATATGTATAGACAATACACAATGAAATCTGATTATATAATAAAATGTACACATAAGAAAGTTTTAAAATTTTTCATTTAAATAAGTAATGAATTCAATAACAACTTTAATAAACTCTTTTATTTTCTGATCAATATACTGTCATTCAGAGGCCAACAGATGACAAGATGGTTAAGGCACTAGACTCCCACATGGCAGGCCATGGATCAGGTCCTGGACCTGGCGCCTTGCTTTCTCACTTTCCTTATCTCTCTCTCACTCTCTTTCTCTGTTCTCTCTGGCCAAATTAAAATAAATACAACAAAAATAAATGTAATTAAATAAATAATTTAAAAATATAAATACAATGATTCAATTTGAAATAAAATCTAGTGAAATTCCATCAATGATGTAGGGAATTCATGGAATTACTTCCACTTTAGTAGTAGGAAGTCTAAAAAGTTTTGTAACTATTTAATCATTTTAAGACGCTATATAGGATTTTGCCTTTTAGAATTATAATTTTTGATGGTAGTGGTTCTATTAATGTGACAAAAAGACAGAGGGGTCCCTGGTAAACAGGTTGTGTTGGTGGCAGTGGTGGTGATGGAATCGGAACTTACTTAAAAATCAGTATCATCTAGGGGCCAGCAGGTGGCATGGTGGTTAAGAGTGCTGGACTCCCACATGGCCAACTGAGGTTCAAGTCCCGGACTTGGTGCTTGCTTTCTCACTTTTCTCTCTTTCACTCTGTCCCTCTCTGGTCAAATTTAAATAAATAAATAAAGTTAAATAAAATAATTCTTTTTAAAAAACTGAAAAAAAAATCAGCATCAGCTAAATAATTTGTGGGGTCCAGACCAAAATGATAATGTGATGCCCTTTGTTCAAAAATTATGAAGGATGTTCTAACCACAACAGCAAAGCATTAAAACAAGTGCAGGACCTTCTAAATATAGGGTCCTTTATTGGTTCTGCCAAAGTTGTGTACTTGTGAAGCTGGCTCTGCCCTTTACTATAAGAGCAAGCTACCATTTAAAAAATAATTGTAATCTCTGCTTTTCATGTACTCAGTATCAGTTTTAGAACCATTATGAATATAGTTCTGAGCAAGATTGCAAGTCTTTGAAAAAGTCATTTTTCAAAACCCTTTCCTCAGGTGACCTAATTAGTACATTTCTTTTTCAAACCTAAAATATTTCTTGCATGGTGATTTAAGTTCACACTATGGAAATTTCTTTGGTTTTTAAATAATCTTTTAAAAATATTTTAATGTCTCTATATAGTAAAATACTTGTAAAAATAAATCCATATGAAGGGAATGCCAAATGTGTATTTTAGAATGTTCTAAAAGATAAAAGCCATTTTTTTAGCCAGTTGCTATTTCTGTTTTACTCTTTTTTTTTTAAACTTTTCAATTATCCTAGGAAACAAACAATATTTTGTCTCTGTGGAGTATCCATCCTAAGAGGTTCAAATATTTGAGCCTTGGAAAAATGATAAGTTTTATGAGTTCCTTTCACTCTAGGACTCCTTCCAGTGGAAGGAGAAATTCTTTCCTGTTCACTATGATGTATTATAATTGGTGAAGTGTTCTCATTTCAGCTCTTTTATCACTGGCAGCAACCCCTGGTATCTTTTGAGTAATGGGAGAAAGTTTTGTTAAATGTTAAATTTAAAGTCCTTTTATAGTTCTTCTGAATTTTAGTTCTTTTAAAAAAAGAGGTAATGAAGCATGCTTTCTAAAAAACTTATATGATATGTATACATACACACATATATGCTGTCTCAGCACCCCACCCCTGCATACATATTCAGTGTGAAACTAGGAGAGTGAGTCTGTACTGCAACTGTCATGGACATTCTATGTCTCTGAGTCTTACTTTATGGAAATATACAATGAGGTCACTTAATGAAGTCTTCAGTTTCATCTCTAAATTTTCACTGTTAACAAAACCCCTATGGTCTTGGGGCACTGTATTTCAGCCAGTTCTGGTTATTTCTTAAAGATTTAATTCAGCAATAGGAGTATCTTTTGTAGCTTTGTTATTACTTTTTTTTTTCCATCCACTGTGCTAATAAACATAGTGAAGACATTTTATAAGGCATTACATTTATAGTCAACATATGAAATGAGTATTATACCCATTGCACTGAAGAGGAAAAAGACATACAGAGGACAAAAATGCTTTTGGTAAGGTGGAAATACTTCCCTTGACCCTTATTTTTCAGCCACCAAATCCAAAGATTGTTCTTTACACGCCATAGAATTTCAAGAGTATAAGTGTATAATGCATAATGCTGCACCTTTACAATATGTTTCCCTTTTCTTTATTTCAACCCCCAATGTGGCCGTATATTTTGCTAGTTTCAACACAGCTCCTCATCAACATGCATTCTCTACCCCAAGAGGAACTAAGTGAGTTCACCTTACTTACCTTTGATCTATTAGATTTGCTGTTTATTTATGCCCATTGACTATTCTTATCTCATTCAAAGTCCAGGCCAAGTTTCACCTCTGAAATTATTCTCTGAGTTCAAATTATGACGAGATCTGTTAATGCAAAAGGGCATAAGCGCTGAAGAACAGAGATGAAGGTGGAGTGTAATTAGAAAATTACTTTCGAGGTGGAGAAACTTAGGGCAACGACTTTACAAATCATGTAATATTTTACAAGATGTATTTCAGTTTTTTTCAACCATTAAAAGATCTAACAGCTGCCACATGGGGTTGTGTGGATATTAAATAAAAGATCATATCTGGGACCAGCTGATAGCATAATGGTTACATTGCTAGACTCACACATAGTTGACCATGGTTTGAGTCCAGGACCTGGCAGCTTAAAATTCACAATAAGCGCATGTGCGTATGTGCTCAAAATCACAACAGGAGAATGGAGGAGAAGGGACTGTGTATGCCAGCCCTCCTGGGCTGGAGTGATATTTTGCTTTCTATCTCTCTGGCAAGTGGAAGTTGTCTAAGAAAAAACTCTCTCTCTAAAAAAAAAAAAAAAAAAAATCATATCTAACAAACACATAGAAACTAAACAATCTACTTCTGAATGACTTCACAGCCACTGAAGAAATTAAGATTGAAATCAAAAGATTAATTGTAACCAATAATAACAAGCCCAGGAGTTTTCATAACAGTGAGAGCTGTCAAAAGAGGGAAGTTCATAGCAATTAATGAACACAAGAAAAAAATTGAGAAGCAGCAAATAGACAACCTAACAATGTACCTCAGAGAACTAGAAAAACAACATCACCAATAGCCCTAAAATGCCAAGAGAAAAGATATAGTAAAGATTAGGGCAGAAATAAATAAAATGAGAATAACAGAACTATACAGAAAATAACCCAAAAGCTGTTTCTATGAGAAGATAAACAAAATTGGGGACCAGCAGTTAGCATAATGGCTATGCTTCTGGACTCCCATGTAGTTGACCGTAGTTCACATCCCAGACCCGGTGGCTTAAAACTCACGCCGGGCGCGTGTGCATGTGTGCCCAAGATCCTGAGAGGAGAATGGAGGAGAAGGGATTGTGGCATGGCCATCCCTCCTGGGGGTGATTTCTCGCTTTCTGTCTCTCTGTCTCTCTCTGTCTTTCTGATGAACGCATGTGCCCTATAGCAAAAACCTCTCCAAAAAAAAAAAGATAAACAAAATTGACACACGATTAGCCACATTAATTATGGTGAGCAAAGAAAGGAATCAGATAAGTGAAATCAGCAGTGAAAAAGGCAATATTACAACAGATATAATAGAAATACAAAAGATTATGAGACACTACTATGAGGAACTATATTTCAACCAAGTAGCAACCTAGATGCGATGGACAAACTTCTGGACACATAAAATGTACCAAGATTGAATCAGGAAGGCATAGAAAGCCTGAATGGATCAATAACAAGCAATGAGATTTAATCAGTAATAAATAATCTCCCAACAAAAAAAGCCCATGTTCCTATGACTTCATTTCTAAATTCTACATTTTTTTTAAAATAGGTGATCCCAAATCAAACTATTTCTAAATATCCAAAAGGAAGGAAATCTCCCAAATTCATTCCATAAAGCCTCCATCACCATGATATCCCAAACTGGCAAGGACATCACAAAGAAAGAAAACTAGAGACCAATATTCCTGATGAATACAGGTACAAAATTCTCAACAAGACACTAACAAATCATACCCAACAAGAAATAAAAAAGGTCATACACCATGACCAGATAGGCTATATTCCAGAGACACAAGGGTGGTTCAACATACACAAAACAATAAGTGTAATGCATCACATTAACAAAAGGAAATATAAAAAACTATGATCATATAAATCAATGCAAAAAATAATTTAATAAAATATTAACATCCCTTTATGATGAAGACTTAGTAAAATCAGCATAAAGGGACATTTATCAACAAAATAAAAGCCATATATGACAAGTCCATAGCTAACATCATATCGAATGGAGAAAAACTGAAAGTGTTTCCTTTTTCTCCACTTCTTTTCAACTTAGTACTAGAATTCCTAGCCAATGCAATCAGACAAGAGAAAAAAAATAAAAGGCATTCAGGTAAGAAAAGAAGTTAAATCATCTCTACTTTCAGATGACATGATTATATACATAGAAAATGCAATAGAATCCATAGAAAAACTCCTGGAAGTGATAAGTGAATACAGTAAAATGGCAGGATACAAAATCAGCATACAAAAATCTATCAAAGTTCTATATACCAACAATGGACAGACTGAGGGAGAATTAAAGAAATCAACCCCATTTACAATAGTCACACACACACACACAATATTTAGGAATAAACCTAAGCGAAGAGATGAAAGACCTCTATCAGGTCTTCTATGAGTAACTTAAAAAGAGAAATGAAAATGGTACACAAAAGTGGAAAGACAGCCCATGTTCCTGAATTAGAAGAATTAATATAATGAAAATGTCAATTCTGTCCTAATTAATTTACAAATGTAATGCAATTCTGATCAAATTACCAGAGGCATTCTTCATATAAATAGAAAAACAATTATAAAATTTGTTTGGAATCATGTAAGACCCAGTGTTGCCAAAGCAATACTGGGCAAAACAGAAGAAAACAGCATCTCACTTACTTACCTAGAAATATATTACAAAGTTATAATAATTAAAAGAGCATAGTACTGGCCCAAAAGCAGGCATGGAGACCAGTGAAACAGAAGAGAACCCAGAAATAAACCTTGAAACATACAGCCAACCGATTTTTGAGAAAGGGCACAAGATAATCCATTGTGAAAAAGAAAATCTCTTCAGTAAATGGTGCTAGAAAAACTGAATATTCACCTGCAGAAACATGAAACTGGATCTCTATGCCTAAACAATAACAAAAATTAACTCAAAATCAAAGATCTAAATATGAAATCTCAAACTACATAAAAACTACTCAAGGAAAACAGGGGAAATTTTGGGAGACATCAGACTAGGCAAAGACCTTTTTAAAAAGACCCCCAAAGCATAGGCAATAATCCCAAAATGGACAAGTGGTACTACATCAGGGTAAAAAGCTTCTGTACAGCAAAAGAAACAATAATTAAAGTGAAGGGAAAACCCTGAGAATGAGAGAATATATTTGCAAGCTGCTTTAGATAAGAGACTGATAACCAGAATAGAGAACTCAAGCAATTTACCCACAAACAAACAAACAAACAAACAAATAATAAGGAGGGGTAAGCAGTGGGGGGATGAGATAAAGGGGATTGGGAGAAAAAAAAACATTTAGCAGACACAAAAATGAAAAGTTATCTGTTGATGATAATATATGTGGTAATATATTTGACTTGATTGATTTGCACTGTATTCATACTGGGAAAACCAGTTTGTGAGCTATAAAGATGTACAGTCATCAAATGTAATACAAATCATATCTAAAGTACCAAATATAGCAATTAACACACAGAAAATCTTTAAGTCATTATTTCCTTTTTTATGTCTTTTTAATTGTATATCAGTGAACTCTATAATCTACAAAATAGATGTATTCAAATCACCTATTTTCTTTATCTAGCACTTTGACAAAAGATGTTCATCAACTGATAGAGCAATACTATTAAAATCTTGGACTGCATTTCAAATGAAACAAAAAATTAGAAGTGTATTTACAATAATTTTTTTTCTCAAGCCTTGTGTAAAGTAATGTCAGCCTTATGGCCAAATGAGAACAAATTATACATTTTGTTGCATCTGATAGCATTTTTGTTTGGTTCCTTTCTTAGTTTTTTGTCATAGGGCATATGTACTGCCTGAGAAAGACAGAGACAGGGAAGGTGAGTAATCATCTTCTGGGGAGGATGGCCATACCACAATCCCTTCTCTTCCATTCTCCTTTCAGGATTTTAGGCATGCATGCATATATGCCCAGTGAGATTTTCAAGCCACCAGTTTTGGGAATCTAACTGTGGTTGACCATGTGGGAATCCAGCACCTTAACCACTATGCCACCTGCTGACCACTACATCTGATAATTTTTTTTCCTTTCCTTTTTTTTTTATTTTTTATTATCATCATAACCTTCTTTATATTACATTGGATTACATATAACTTTACAGTGTATTACATTGCTTTTTCAAAAGGGAATGCCATGCATGTCAGTCAGTACAAAGACATTAATCTCCCCACTTCAACATTCGCTATCTTTCCTGTTTTCCCCAATCATTATTATTATTATTATAATTATTTTTTAAAACAGTCAATCACTATTTCTCATTTTGCTTGTAAAAATACTTTGTCCATCATGAACTACTTCTCAGACCACTCCAGTTGAGAATACTATACATGTCATCATCAACAGTTAAAAAGCCATATCTGTTTCTCACTAACATCCTGCCTCTCTATTGTTCACTTGCTATCTTTCTCTATCCTCTTC
>NW_006159804.1:241168-254755 GCF_000334495.1 Tupaia belangeri chinensis | reverse complement strand
TTTCTGCAGGTGGATATCCAGTTTTTCCAGCACCATTTACTAAAGAGGTTTTCCTTTTCCCAATGGATTGACTGATATCCTTTGTCAAAGATCAGTTGGCTGTAAGCTTTGGGGGTTATTTCTGGGGTCTCTATTCTCTTCATCTGATAATTTTTATTTTTTATTTTATTTGATTATTTTTTAATTTAATTTTAGTTTCATTTATACATTCAATTATATACATTACTTAGCTTTTAAAATGAATGTTTCAACATGAATGCATTTCTCACCAGTCCAGCTGGGGATACTATTTATGTTATCATCAACAGATAATAACTCATCTCTTTGTCCCATAAATGTCTTGCCTCTCTATTTTTTCCCCTTAATGTCTTTCCTCAGAATATCTTCCTTCTTCCACCCTCTTCCTACACTGTATCTACTATCTATAACCATTTTCTATGTTTCTATATCCTCTAGTCAGTCAGTTTTGGCCATAGAATGTGGACAGTCAGTATATATTAAGTGGAAACATACAATGTCTCTCCTTCATAGCCTGGGTTGCTTCACTCAGCATTAAATTTTCCATATTCATCCACTTTCTGTCAAAAGCCAGAGATTTGTTGTTATTTAAGGCTGAATAGTATTCCATAGGTATATGTGCCACACTTTTTCAATCTATTCTGTTCGTGGATATTTGGGTTGATTACATGTCTTAGCAATTGTGAATAATGCCGCAATAAACATAGATGTACAGGGTTTCCCACTAAGCATTTAGTGGGTAGATACCAAGGAGTAGGATTGCTTGATCAAATGGTAGATCTATTTGTGTATCTTTGAAGAATTTCCATATTGTTCTCCAAAGCGGCTGGACCAATTTCCATTCCCACCAGCAGTTTAGGAGACATCTGATCATTTTTAAAAATTCCTAAATTAGAGACTAACATTTTAAAAATTAGGTTATTTCCAATTTACCTTAAAATATCTGTAAAATTTGTAAGACTGGAGCTTCATTCCCTTTTGGCAAAAATCAGTCAGAATTCCTAAATAGATCACTCTTTTATTTGGAGGATGCCTCTTCCATTTCTCTATGTTCCCACTTCTGCCTTTTATACTATACCAAGGCATGTTCATTCACTATATGTTCCTAAAATAGTTGAAGCAAGAGGCCTTTGATATAAAGTTGCTTGATGTGATTTTTTAAGTGCAATTTCTATTTTTTAAAAAAATTTAGATTTACAAAATGTTACTTACAAATATAGTACAGACAGTTTCTATATATGTTTTTATGTATTTGAATTTAGGCATCAATTCTGTGTAGGAAATTATAATGCCCCACTGATTTACATTCATTTCTTATTGTTGCTGTAACGTATTACCAAAAATTTAGTGAGTTAACATAATAGAACTATTTTATCTCACATTTCTGGAGGCCAGAGTCCAAAATGGATTATAATAGGCTATGACTAGGGCCATTAGGTGGTGTGACGGTTCAAAGTGTGTGTCCTTGACATGACAGACTCATGAATTTGGAGAAAGCAAGAAACAGTCCATAGAGAATGTAATGCAGCCACCATCTTGACCATAGTCTTTATAAAAATAATTAAGGGTTTTGCCATAGGGTACATACAGATGCCAGAGAGAAACAGAGACAGAGAGAGAAAAAGTGAAAAATCACTTACTGTGGGAATTGCAATCCTTTCTCCTTCATTCTCCTGTTTGGATTCTGGGTATGCATGCACACATGTCTGGTGTGTTTTTAAAACTACAAGATCCAGAAAGTGAACTATGGAGTCTGCCATGTGAAATCTAGTACTTTAACCACCATTCCACTGGCTGGCTCCCAAATAATTAGTCTTTAAAAATAAAATTAATGCAAAATGAGCTTAGTGGAGGAGTGGTAATATACAATTCCCAGAATCTGGATCTTACACGTTGGCCACAGTTGTAATCCCTGCCCTACATGAGTGTATGCAGAAGCTAATGCGCAGAAGGACTGGTGAAAAGAGGACTGGATCATAGCATGACCAGATTCTATGGAGGGTATTCATCTCTCACATGTACATGCACTTGCTATATCACTAAAAAGGGGGGGGGAAAGCTAATGCATATATCTACTAATTGAGATAATTTCTAATAACATACTGTAATGACTGTCACTGTCACTATTATAAAAATCCTAAAAATAAACAAATGGTATTACATCAGATTAAGAAACTTTGGTACAGCAAAGGACACAGTAATTAGTGTGAATTGGCAACCCTCAGAATGGGAGAATATTTTTGTAAATGATACTCCAGGTAAGGAACTGATAACAAGAATATAGAGAGCTCAATGAGTTTACCTGGAAAAAACAATGAACCCAATTAAAAGATGGGAAAATAAGTGGAATAAACAACTTTCTAATGGACACATATGAACAGTCAAAAAGCATATGTAAAAATGCTCAATATTTCTCATCATAAGGGAGATGCAGATCAAAACCACAATGAGATACCAAACCCTGGTCAGAATGGCAAACATTAAGAATACAGGAGGACCAGGAGTTAGCGTCATGGCTATGTTGCTGAACTCCCATGAAGTCAACCGCAGTTTGAGTCCCAGACCCAGTGGCTTAAACTCACACCAGGCACATGTGTATGCATGCCCAAGATCCCGAGAGGAGAATGGAAGAGAAGGGATTGCAGTGTAACCACTACCACCACCACCCCTCGGTGGGGGGGGGTGATTTCTCACTTTCTATCTCTCTGTCTCTGTCTTTCTGGTGAGTGCATGTGCCCTATAGCAAAAACCTCTCAAAAAAATAGAATACAAAATAAAATGATTAGTGCTGGCAGGGATGTGGTGAAAGGAGAACTCTTCTACATTGTTGGTGGGAGTGTAATTGGTCCAGTCACTGCGGAGAACAAGGAGGTTCCTCGAAGATCTACAGATAGAACTACCACATGATCCAGGAATTCCACTCCTGGGTATCTACCCAAAGGACAGAAAAGTGCTTGCACATCTAAGTTTATTGTCATATTATTCACAATTACTAAGACATAGAACCAACCCAACTGTTCACAGATGAATGGATTAGAAAGGTTGGCACATATACACCATGGAATACTATTCAGCCACAAAAATCAATAAGGCCCTGGAATTTGATAGAAAGTGGACAAATATGGAAGATTTATTGCTGAGAGAAATGAGTCAGGCTAAGAAACAGAGACATAATATGTCTACATTTAATATATACCAACTGCATCCTATTGTAGAGACTGACAATTAGAGAATATAAAAGCATTGAAAATAGTTACAGACACTGAAGACAGTATGAAAGAAGGGTGGAAGAGGGGAAGAGAGTAGGGAAGGAAATTAGGTACAACAAATAGAGAGATATTTGTGGGACACAGAAATGGTTTGTTACCTGTCAATGATGATGTGTATAATATTCTCAACTGGATTGATCTGAGGTGTATTTCAGACCAAATGTGCATAAGTTCTGTATACAAGCTAAATGAAGTATAGTGATTGAATGTATAAAAAATAATTTAAAGAAATACTGCCCCTCCAATCATGCAACATGTGTGTGCTCCAGACTGTGGCAATGTCACACTTGTCAAAGCCTCTCTCAGGGTGCGTCTCACCTGTTTACTGGGATTCCGTTCTGTGAATCCTTCTCTAGCCCCATTCGTATTTTGACTTACCCTCAAAGAGCAAGCATTAAAGTGATATTTGACTAGCCCAGAGCTGAAGGAACCAAGATGACATGCAACTTTAATAAAAGTGAGACCAATTTTACTTTCTAAGAATTTTTAAATTGTGTACAAATTTCCAGAACCATTAATTTTTTAAAATAATCATCCTAATCAAAGAATAATGAAGTATAGATTTCTTAGCCACTATAAAACGTTTTATATTTACTGGCTAAGGATTACATTAATAAGTAATTCACTTAAGTTTAGCTTTCAATGGAAAATAGAGTATACAATGGGAAAATAGTGACATTACTGAAAAACTTCTGTCACATTTGTTTTCAGCGCTATTGCATTTTGTGACCATTTTCTTATCCCCTAGGCATCTATCTCCCAAGTACTCAAATGCCTTTATTTACCTTTAAATTGTGAAGTCTATTGAATTAGGTATTTATTCTTCTAGAATCTAATTTCTAATTGTCATCCTTCCTAATGCAAGTATTTTCATTGTTTAGCTAGAGGTTTAGCTAAATAACTAGCTATAATAAAATCCAGATTTTTGAAAGGAAACATAAATTTGTCTAAACATATGCTTCTTTTTCAAAACTGGTTTTTCTTAACAGCATTTTATACCAATTCCAATGTATACTATTATGACTTCCTAAAAATAGGAACACCAAGAATCTTTGCACTCCTTTATGTATCTTTTTTGATATATCTTATGCTTTAACATCAGTTCATTGAGAAAAATGAGATAGAAAAAAAGGTTTTTTCTGCCAACATTTGAGCAGAACATCATTTGTTGGCCAGAACACACTATTATACATCAAAGAGATCAGAGTATAAGACATGGATTTCATTACTGAAGAGAATCTAGAGGGGATGACAGAGTTTAGAACAATAAGACACTCTCAGGCTGCCTCAACTTACCTCTGAAAATATTTGGGAAGGTACTTAGTAAAAATGAATTTCTTCTTCCGAGGAAAAATAATTAACACAATCACTCATGTTCTCTTTACAGCCCATAGATACAGGGTCTAGTCTAGCTTATGTTCATTTAAAAGTGTTTTAAAGTTTTTATTATAAAATACTACTCTAATGTTAATGAGAAAAGGAAAAAAAAAAAACTTTGCTCAAGATTATTTCAAGTATGTGTCCTTGGTAATATTTCAATATTATAAAATCATTACAGAAACAATGAAATTGCTCTTGGTCTAGACATGTATTGAAAAGAAAAGTATGTATCTTTTGCAATATATGAACACAACTACTCATGACTGAAAACTGAATAAACTCGTATCTTATGAAGATAGGAGACAACTTCCAGAATTATTGACCTTTGCTGCATATACGGGAGGACTGATTAACCATAACTCATACACACATATAATATCAGCTAGAGACACTCGATACTTGAGTCACATGAATGTGTTAAAATGAATTGGAAAAGGAAGCCTTACATAAGCTCTCAGGAGCATGAAAGATACTCTTGTAAAGTCAAAAGATGTATCTTACTAATGGAAGAAAGGATCGTTTTCAGAGTTTCTGATATTACTTAAAGCATGGTCCAGTATGCTGACCATCTGTCCTTTGCACTCCAGGTCTCCATTCTATTCATCCAGCTCAGCACTCCCCTGTGTGGATAACATTATGGATTTCTTTGCCCTTGACCTTATAGCTCAGTATTGTCAATGACTAAGAAAGTAGCTTCACTTACTAGGGAGCAGAGAGCGAAGAGAGTGCTATTAGGATGTTCACTCCCTTGACTCCCTCCCCACATAGTCACCTTAGGCTTGCCTTATGCTTCCTGTGTTCTCCTACTGAAATACTCAGCTTCATACCCTCCTTACTCAGTTCTATCTCTCTGCATATTGTGGTGTCCCGTTCTTCTCTCCCCTTTCAAATCCAAGGGTGATACTGGCTTCTACTGTTACTAGCCCAGGTACCAACTTCTCTTCTGCTTTTCTTTTTTTTCTAACCTCTCACCTATTACTGCACAAATACACCACCGACTAAATGTCACCCATATTACTTTAATCTGACGTGAGTGTTCCATCTTTTTCCTTTTTTTTTCCTTCCTTTTTCTTTTTCTTTTTTTTTTTGAGAGGTTTTCGCTATAGGGCATGTACGCTTGTCAGAAAGACAGAGAGACAGAAAGCGAGAAATCACCCCCCAGGGGGGATGGCCACACCACAATACCTTCTCCTCTCTAAATCTTGGGCACGCATGTACACGTGCCCGGCATAAGTTTAAGCCACCGGGTCCAGGACTCGAACTGCAGCCGACTACATGGGAGGCCTGTGACCCAGCCATTATTCTAACTGCTGGTCCCTCCTTCTTTCTTTTTTTTTTTTTTTTTTTAAGAGAAATTTTTGCTATAGGGCACAAGCCCTTGCCAGAGAGACAAAAGGCAAGAAATCACTCCCTAAGGGAGGATGACCATGCTGCAATCCCTTCTCCTTCATTCTCCTCTTGGGATTTGGCACACACACACACACACACATGCTCAGTGTGATTTTTAAGCCACTGGGTCTGGGACTCGAACCATGATCAACTACATGGGAGTTCAGTGACATAACCATTATGCCATCCACTGATCCCACGTTTTTCCTTATAATACCTGATCTAACACATCAAGTAAAAAATCATGTCCTTTGGTTCTCACAAAGAGCTAGTTTATCTTAATGGTCTCTGACTCACCAGAGCATACATTTCTAAGTGACAATTAGCTCTTGTAGTCACTCTGAAGTATAGGATGGATTGACATCCAAAATTTGGTTTGTATGTTCAGATTAATGAAACCACACATGCATACACACACACCCCAACAGGGTACTACTGAGTGGCTTAGGACTAATATAAATGATGGTTTTCTGGCAAGATCATGGCAAACTTCCCAAGCAAGTCTACAAATAGCTAGAGGTTTTCATTGTGGTTATGAAGTTCAGTTGGGGTGAGAACTTCAGTGCAATATCCTTGTCTTTTTGCTTTGGTTTGTTTTTAAGTTTCTTTCTTTCATGAGCGAAAGGAGGAGAGAGTGGGGCAAACACCCTCAACAAGATCTCATGCTGCAATCTTGCTCTTGCCCTCCCAGCCAGCCGAGATCACAGGCCCATGCCCTGGCATGTACAGGTCAACCAGGGAACAAATCCATGATTGCCTCAGCCACACCTTACCACTATGCCATGAGCAGACCCCCAATACAACTTGACAAGTGTGCTGCAGTGTTTGAATCTCCTTCTAATACCATAGTATTTCTGATCAGCCTGCCCAAGAGTGGGGTAAGGGAAAGGGGGGGATACAGTTTAAAAGCCGTTAACAGCTAAACATTTTAAAAGTGAAGTAAAATGATTACATGAGAAAATAACTCATTTTAATCCAAACATTTTTTTGTGTAAACATAATTTTCTCAGTTTACTTAATAATATCTAACTTAGAAATCAGGATCTTTCCTCAAACATTTCTTTCCTTCAGAGAACATGTCTTGATTTGTAGATATGTATTAATTATTTTAATATTAATATAATAATGTTTTTGAGGTTTTTGCCTTAGGCTGCATGTGCTTTCTGGAGAGAGACAGACACAGCGAGAGGGTAAGGGAGAAATTACCTGCCAGGGGGATGATCATGCAGCAATCCCTTTCCCTCCATTCTCCTCCTGGGATCTTGGGCATGCACACTTGTACTCCTGGTGTGATTTTGAAGCCAGCAGGTCCAGGGCTCGAACTGTGATTGGCCATGTGAGAGTCCAGCAACATAAATACAATAGAATTTTAATAGGCAGGTCTCCTCCCCATAAAATTAGAGAAACAAGGGCCAAAGCTAATTTTGGACAAAGTTTCATTCCAAAATAGGCCTTCCTTTTGGGATGTAGAAAGCTAGAAAGAACATCACTTCCGCATTAAAACATGAGAAAAACAAACAATAACAAATTATAGTCAACATTCACATTTCTATTTTTATTGATCTTGTCACAGAGCCTTAGTTCCTAGGGTCAAGTATCTCTGTATAAGAATAAGAACTCCACTAAAAAATTTTAAGACATCAGTAAAAGCTAGGAGTGGCTAGTTAGGTAATAGAATATCTAAAGTCTGTGGACTTGATGGGGGTGCAATTAGATAATTTATATCTAGTGTAATCATGGTTAATGTTTTCATGGAGAGATAGGCATTATATTACTTGATTTTCATTTGTTTCCTTTCATTTCTATTCCACTGCACCCCCTTTATTGATGACTTTCACATTAACTGCATATTTTTTAGTATTTTATTTTTCTGAATGAGATTTTTTACTATTTCTGTTTTCTTCTTACTGGTCGCTCTGGAAATTAAATAAACATATCCACATTTTCACAGTGTACTTATAATTGGCATTTTATCACTTCAAGTAGAAAATTTACCTCCAAATTGGTATTTTTACCCTAATCTCCTTTTTATATTCTAATTATCTCATACATTTATTTATATTATAAATCCCTAAGACAATGTTATAATTTTGCTTTTAACCATAAATATTTGAAAAAAATTAGAAAAAAATATGTTATTTATGCAGATATTTATAATTTGTGTTGCTTTATCTATATTCTCAAAGTTTAATTTTCCTTCTGAAACCAATGCTTCTATGAGAAGCATTTCCTTTAGTATTTCTTAGGGCAGATCTTCTAGAAACAAAATGTCTTAATTTTCCTTAGAGAATGTCTGCATTTCATCTTTCTTAAAAAACATCTCACATTTATGGAATTATGCAATAAGAATTTTTGTCATCACTTAAATAATATTCACTTTCTTGTCATCCATTGTTTTTTTATAAGAAATCTACTGTCCTTGGGACCAGCAGTTAGCATAATGGCTATGTCTCTGGACTCCCATGTAGCCAACCACTGTTCAAGTCCCGAACCCGGTGGCTTTAACTCACACTGGGCGTGTGTGCGTGCGTGCCCAAGATCCTGAGATGAGAATGGAGGAGAGGGGATTGTGACATGGTCATCCCCCCTGGGGAGGGTGATTTCTCCCTTTCTGTCTCTCTGTCTCTGTCTCACACGCACCCTATAGCAAAAATCTCTCAAAAAAAAAAAAAAAGAAATCTACTGTCCTTTGAATGTACCCTGTATGTAATATGGCATTTGTTTCTCACACATTCACAAACTTTTTAAATTTTCTTTAATTTTCAAGATTTAGTTTATAATGTTTCTAAGCATTTTTTGTTTTCAGGTTATCTGGTTTAGAATTCACTTTGTTCTTAGTTTATAATTCATTTTTCTTTTCTTTTTCTTTTTAAAGAGATTTTTGCTATAGGGCGTGTGTGCTAGTCAGAAAGACAGAAAGAGACAGAGAGACAGAAAGTGAGAAATCACCCCCCCGGGGGATGACCACTCCGCAATCCCTTCTCCTCCATTCTCCTCTTGGGATCTTGGGCACACACGCACACGCGCCCAGTGTGAGTCTAAGCCACTGGGTCCAGGACTTGAACCACAGTTGACTACATGGGAGTACAACGACATAACCATTATGCCAACTGCGGGTCCTGATAATTATTTTTTTCACTTTGTGTGGCATTACAATCTTTCTCCTTACCTTTTGAAGTGCAATGATGTACTGTTAGACATTTTGTTGTTATCTCACAGATTCCTGAAATTTACTCATGTTTTCCATAATATTTTCCTCCCTGTTATTTATATTTGATCATTTTTATTGATCTACATTCAAATCCATTGACTCTTTACTTTCTCATACCCATTTTGCTACTAAGGCCATTAAAGGAATTTCTACTTCAACTATTTCATTTTCCAGCTAAAATTCTTTTTTTTTGTAATATCATTTATTCGTCTGTTGGGACTTTTCCTTTTAAATAATAGTTTTCAAGAGTATTCTTTCTCATTTCTTGTGCATGATTATTATAACAGTTTTAAAGTCCTTAAAAATTACAATGTTTAGATTATGCCAAAGGATTACTTTATTGGTTATTTTTTCTCTCAAGTGTTAAGACTTTCCTGGCTTTTTGTATGCCACATAACTTGCAATACGTCCCGAACACTGAATATTATTCTATGACATTTTTGATTTTGCTTAATTCCTAAAAAGAATATTTGATTTTACCTGTAAATGAACCCAGTTAGGTTCAACCAAACTTCTGACCCATATTCTGGTAGTTCAGTTTTCCAAGTGTTTGCCGTATTATTTATATCTGTACCACTATGAACCCTTTACAAGCATGCATACTTTTATGCCATGTCAAAACCCACGATATGCTGTTTAAAGTACATAAATACACATGAAGCTGAAGTGTAAGCTATTTATATAGAAATTATGGAATCTCTTCCCTGAGACCTCTTCTCTTTGTAAGTTTCTAGCTTCCAGGATCTTCCAGCTCCCCTTCCTGGTCTACTAGTTGTAAAACTATACCATTTGTTTTCTCATTTGTGTACATTTTACTACTGTGTTTACCTCTAGTGGCAATAAACAACAGCACAGAGAAGGGATGGGGGGTTGGGAGGAAGCAGTGTGTATTTCTCCATGCACAGACCATAGATAGTTCTGTGGTCATAGAGAAGAAATATCCTCTCCCGGTAACATGCCCTTGCCTTACCACACTTTGTCATTTCACTGCTGCTGCTGCCTTGGGATTTTCTGACACAGAAGTGAGAGAGAACAACAACAAAACCCAGGGGATTTCCTTCATTCTTTTTAACCTTAAGGTCTTCAGTTTCCTGTTATTCAGAGAAAAAGAAGATTGCTTTCTTTTGGGACATTTTCTCTCTACAAACGACATGAGTTCTGGGTTTCATATCGCTATGAATACAGGAAAATCAACTTTATTTAACATGTTTAAGCGACAAATTTTTTGTTTTACATGCTTAATAAATTTAGTTTATTATCATCATTTTAATAGTAATAACCAGAACGTTGTATATTTATTTTTTTATAATGTACGAAGAGTTTGCACATGAACCATATCACTTTTTTATTTTTAACAACTCTAAATAGTAGTATTAAGTTCCTATCAAAAGAGGAAATTCAATTTAATTTGTTTCCTCTCAATGTCACCAGGTAGTAATTATCAAAGCCCTGTTACAAACCAGATTATTCTGAAGAAATATTTAATGTTCTCCTGTTAGTTTCAGTTATCTGACTGTTCCCTAGAATTTCAAAGAACCTAGAAAGCTGCACTACTGATGTCAGCAGCAATACCATGCATACTGAATCAGTCTTTTCTTAATGAATCAGTATAAGTATTTCTGAAATCTGGTGCTTTGAGATTAGTACTTTTATTATAAGCTATCTCCTTGGAAGTGAATCAGCAATATTTAGGTTACCTAATGCAATCTTTTAATTAATTGGAAATAATACCTAATATGTGCTATTAAAATGTAAGTTAAAAAATTAATATGTTGCATATTTTAATAATAGTACTAATAACTTAAGCAAAAAGTGATATGACTACCTAAATTTCTATATTTAAAAATCATTTTTATATTCCATTATTATACATATCTATAGTGCACAATATGGTTTTTTTAAACTATGCATGTGGTACATGACAAATCAAAGATATTACCATATCCATAATTTTCAACAGGTAACATTCTTTTGTCTGTTTTTTCCTTCTGCCCTTCCCATCTACCCTCTACCATCCACACTCCTCTTTACAGTCTCTGGAAGCTACATTTATCCTCTCTACTATTATATCTTCAAATCTTCTAATTTCTGCCATAGAGTGCAGATATTTGGCATATCTTGAGTGGAGATATACAGTGTATGTCTTTCAAAATCTGACCTACATTGTTCAGCATTAATCCTCTATATTCACCCACTTTGGATCAAATGACAGGGGTCTCATTGTTCTTTTTAGCTGAATAGTAATTTATCTATGTGCTACATTTTTTCAATCCAGTCATCAGTCCTTGGGCATTTGGGCTGATTCAAGTCTCAGCAATTGTAAGTAATGCTGCAAAAATATGGATGTGCATGTGTCTTTCTGACTGATTTTCTATCTTTTCAGCAAATACCAAAGAGTGAGGCTACTGGGTTATATAGTAGTTCCATTTGTAAACTCTCAAGGAAACTCCATTTTGCTTTCGAGTGTTGTACTAATTTACATTCCCACTAACAGTATAACAGTATCATCACAGCCTCACTAGCACTTGTTCTTTCTTTTTTTCTTTCTTAATATTTTTAGAGGGATTTTTGCTATAGGGTGTGTGCACTCACCAAAGACAGAAAAACAGAGAAACAAAAAATGAGAAATCACCCCTTGGGAGGATGACCACACTGCAATCCCTTCTCCTCCATTGTCCTCTCAGGATTTTGGGCATGGACACAGACGTGCCCCATGTGAAATTCAAGCTGATGGGTCCAGAACTTGAACGGTGGCCTGCCTTGTGGAAGTCCAGTGGTGTAACCATTATGCTATCTGCTAGTCCCTATTTATTTATTTATTTATTTATTCATTTTATCACAGTCATTCTAACTGGTATTAAATGGTATCTCATTGTGGTGTTGATTTGCATTTCCCTTATGATAAAAGATGTTGAATATTTTTCTATATGCATGGTGGTATTTCATATGTCTTCTTGGAGAGTTATTTATTCATCTATTGGCCCATTGGAATATTCATTTTTTGTGGGTGAGCTGCTTGATTTCCCTATATAATTTCAGTTATCAATTTGTTGTCTGAGGCATAATTTGCAATTTTTTCTCATTCTGAGGGGTGTCTCTTTACTCTAAATGTTATTTCCTTTACTGTATAGATTTTTAGCTTCATATAATACCAATTATTTATTTGGAGGATTAATGTCTATGCTTTAAGCATTATATTTAAGAAATCTTTGCTGACTCCAGTATCTTTAAGAGTTTTCCCTAAGTTTTCTATCAGTAGTTTTATATTTGAGGCTTTACATTTAAATCTTTGATACCTTTTGATTTGATTTTTGCTACAGGTAAGAGATAGGAGTGATTTCATTTTTCTGCAGGTAGAGATCCAGTTCTTCTAGCACCATTCGGTAAGAATTTTTTCCTCATAGATTGCTTGTATCCTTTGACAAAAATCAATTCGCTGTATTTTTTGAGATTTATTTCTGAATTCTATACTCTGTTCCTTTGGTCTGTTTTTATAATTGAACCATGCTGTTCTGCTGACCACAGCTTTGTAATATATTTTGAGGTTGGGTGGTGAAAAGACTATTGCTTTATTGCTTTGGTGATATAAGGCCTTTTATAATTCCAGATAAATTTTATAATTGTTTTTTCGGTTCCCATAAAGAATGTCCCTGGCAGGACTAGCAGTTGGCGCAATGGCTATGTCGCTGGACTCCCATGTAGTCGACTGCAGTTTGAGTCCTGAATCTAGTGGCTTAAACTCATGCTGGGTGTGTGTGCATGCGTGCCCAAGATCCTGAGAGGAGAATGGAAGAGAAGGGATTGTGGGGTGGCCATCCCCCCCTCGAGGGTGATTTCTCACTTTCTGTCTCTCTCTGCCTTTCTGGCGAGTGCACAGGTCTTATAGCAAAAGCCTCTCAAAAAAAAAAAAATGTCACTAGCAGTTCTCTAAAATTCACATTGAATTTGTAAATGAATTTGGGTAGAATTGATATTTTTATTATATTGACTCTTCTACTCCAAGAGCAAGGGATGTTTTTGCATATTTTTGTGTCATACTCAGTTTATTTTTTTCAGTTTTTCATAGTTTTCCTTGTGTACTTCTTTCATCTCTTGGTTGGGTTTATTCCTAGGTAACTTTGTGTGTGTGTCTATTCTAAATGGGATTGCTTTCTTCCATTTTATCTCATTCTGTTCATTTTTCGTGTTATGAAAATTCTGTTGATTTGTTTACATTGATTTTGTATCCTGACACTTTACCAAACTCCTTTATCATTTCTGGGAATTTTTTTCATGAATTTCTGTTTTTAAAATCATATTATCTGTGAACAGGGACAATTT
>NW_006159804.1:237208-241153 GCF_000334495.1 Tupaia belangeri chinensis | reverse complement strand
TCCCTATTTCTGACTTTTAGATCAGATGTTGACAAGAAATGTAGAAAGGGGGCAGCCTTTTGTTGTTTCAGTTTTTTGGGGAAAACTTTCAGCTTTTTCTCATTCAGTATGATATTAGAAATGAGTCAGTCACATATTACTTTTATAGTGTTGAGAATTGGCCTCTCTATACCTATTTTGCTGAGAATCTTGACCATGAAAGGATATTACATTTTATCAAGTGCTTTTTCTGGATCTATGGATATGATCATTCAATTTTTATCTTTTCTACTGTTAATGTGATATATTACATTTATTGGTTTGTGTATGTGGAAAAATCTTTGCATCCTGGGAATAAAGCCTACCTGGTCATGGTGTATAATGTTTTGAATGTAATGTTGGATTCAGTTTCCTAAGATCTTGTTGAGAATTTCTGCATTTTTATTCATCAGGGATATCTTTCTGTAGGGTTCTTTTTTGTTGTTATGTCTTTGTCTGCTTTTAGTATCAGTATAATGGAGGCTTCATAGAATGGGTTTGGAGGGATTCCTTCCATTTTCATCTTTAGAAATACAGTAGTTGGAGGAGAAATGGGGTTAATCCTTCTTTGAAAGTTTTGCAGAATTCAGAAGTGAGGCCATCAGAACCTGGACTTTTTCTTGTTGGAAGACTATTACTGATTCAACCTCTGCCAGTTATTGGTCTAGTTAGATTTTTTGTTTCTTTCTGACTCAACCTAGGTAACTTGTCCAGAAATTTGTCCATCTCTTCTAGATTTTCTTGTTTGTTAGTATATAGTTGTCCGTGTATTTTCTTATGCTTTTTAAAACATTTCTGATATATTTGTTGTAATGTTACCATCTTAATTATTGAATTTATATATTTGATTTCTTTCTCTGTTTTTCTTGATTCACTTATCTAATGGATTGTCAATTTTGTTTATCTTTCAAAAAATCAGCTTTTTGTTTTAATTCTTATATGGTTCTTTTATTCTCTATTTCATATATTTCAGCTCTAATTTTTATTATTTCCTTTCTTCTGGGTTTTTCTTCTTTCTGTTCTTACACTTTCTTGAGATACATCAGGATATTTATTTGCTGCTTTTTTATTATTTTCTTCTGAAAATTTATTAATCCTTTGCTTTCAGTCTTTATTTCTACAGTAAAGTTGTTCAAAAGTAGGTTATTTAGATTCCACATTATTGTGTGTTTTCAAGGGCCCTTCTGTGGCTGATTTCAAGTTTAATTTTATTGTGGCTGGAGAAGATGCTGAATATAGTTTCTATACTTCAAAATTTGTAGAGGTTTGCTTTTTGTCCTATTACGTGGTCAGTCTTCTTCCAAAATGTTCCATGTGGGTGTGAGAAAAAAAGTGTATTTTGAAGTTGCTGGGTGACATGTTTTATAAATGTCTGTCAAATTTATTTGGTTTATGCTATCATTTAGCTGCTGTGTCCCTTTATCTAGATGACCTGTCCAGTGGTGACAGTGAGGTATTTAAATCTTATAACAATTAGGTTGCTGCAGTCTATTTCTCCCTTTATATCTAGTAGTCGCTGTTGTCTATATATGCATGTTCCTATGTTGGGTGCATGAATATTTTTAATTGTTATATTTTCTTGGTGAATTAATCCTTTTATTACTATACAGTATTCTTTTTACTATTTTTATCATTTTTATCTTTTTAAATCTTTTTTGCTATAGGGTGCATGCACTCACCAGAAAGACAGAGACAGAGAGACAGAAAGTGAGAAATCACCCCCCAGGGGGGATGGCTATGCTGCAATCCCTTCTCCTCCATTCTCCTCTCGGGATCTTGGGCACACATGCACATGTGCCCAACGTGAATTTAAGCCACCGGGTTTGGGACTTGAACCATGGTCGACCGGGAGTCCAGCAACATAGCCATTATGCTAACTGCTAGTCCCTACCATTTTTATCTTAAAGTCTACTTTGTCTGATATCAGCATCATGACTCTGGCCTTTTTATTTTTATTTTGGTTTATATGAAATGATTTTTTTCTAGCATTATAGTTTCAGTCCTTGCATGTCTTTGTCAGTGAAGTGTGTTCGTTAAGTTTAGCTTTTGCTATAGTGTGTGTGTGTGTGTGTGTGTGTGTGCATGTGCTTGGCAGAGAGAAAGTAAGAAATTATCCCCTGGGGAGAGAGTGTCCTCCATTCTACTTCTGAGGTTTTGGGCACACACATACATGCCTGGTATATTTCTCAAGCTGGGGTCTGGAATTCCAACCACACATCTGTCATGTGAAATCGAGCTGCATTAACCACCATGCCAACGGCTTACCTAAGGTGTGTTTCTTGTAAACAACATATTGAGGGTTCCTGGTTTACTTACATATACTGAGCTAATCTGTGTCTTTTCATTGAGGATGTTGATCCATTAACATTCAATGTTATTATATGTTCAAATTTATCTCTCATTTTGTGACTTTTATTTCAGATTTGTTTGTTTTGTGTGTGTGTATTCTCTTATTTCTGTTTATATCTCTTTAGTTTTTCTCATGAAGTATCCCCTTATTTCCCAAAGAGCTGCTCTAGTATGGATAAATTCTCTCAGCTTTTGTTTGGGAATAATTTTATTTCTCTTCTTTATTTGAAGGATAATCTTGCCAGGTATATTAAGCTAAAATTTCTCTTCTTTTAAATGTTTCTAAATTCTTCCTTGCTTGCATTGTTTCTGTTGAAAGGTCTGAGGTTAGTTCTAAAGGGTATCCTTTGTAAGCAACTTGACACTTGTCTGTTGTCATTTTTGGAACATTGCCTTTCTATTTTTACTACTTTGGCTCTAATGTGAATTCTTCTAATGTTAAAGCTTTTTGATGTTTTTGTATTTTCTCCATCTGGATGTTTCTATCTCTCTCTAGATTTAAAAAGTGTTCAGTTCTTCTTCCATAAAAGAGATTATACCTTCACTCATGCCTTCAACTTTTTTTTTTTTTTGAGTTTTTGCTATAGGGCATGTGCATTCACCAAAAAGACATGGAGAGACAGAGAGAAAGAAATGAGAAATCACCCCCTGGGGGTATGGCCACACCACAATCCATTGTCCTCCATTCTCCTCTCAGGATCTTGGGCACACATGCACATGTGCCCAGCATGAGTTTAAGCCACTGGGTCCAGGACTACATGGAAGTCCAGTGACATAGCCATTACACCACCTGCTGGTCCCCTCTTTGACATCTAAAATACATATTATGTGGATATGTGAATATTCATCATTTAAGGATGTCTAAGATTTTCCATATGTTGTCTTTTTTTTTTTTTTCATTTTTTGGTGGCTTGGACTAAATAGAGGTTTTAGTCTTTAAAGCCAGAGATTCTTTCTTCTGCGTGCTCTAATCTCCTGTTAATACTTTCAAGGAAGGTTTTTATTTCCTGCATTGTATCCTTTATCTTCAGAAGTTCTGTTTGATTTTTTTAGAGTTATTTATTTGATTTTATTTATTATCATTATTTTTTTATTTTTTTAGAATTATTTATTTATTTATTTCCATTTGTTATTGTTATTTTTTTTCTTTATTTGAGGAGAGAGACAGAGAGAGAGAGAGAGAGAGAGAGAGAGAGAAAGGGAAAGTGAGAAAGCAAGCCATCAGGTCCAGGACTTGATCCATGGTTGGCCATGTGGGAATCCAGTGCCCTTATCCACCACACCACCTGCTGGCCCCTATTATCATTATTTGTTAAAAATTTGCCCTAGGGTATCTGTGCTCACCAGAGAGAAACACAGAGAGAGAGGAGAGAGAGGAGAGAGAGCAAAGAAAAGTGAAAAAGTAAACTGTCAGGTCTGGGGCTCAAACTTCCATCAGCCATGTGGGAATCCAGAGCCTTAACCACCACAACACCCACTGACCTCTATGTTTTATTTTTTTTTATACTGTGTATCTCTTTACATAGTTCCTCCAAGTCAAGGAAAGGCTTTTTTTTTTTTTTTTTTTTGGGGGGGTTT
>NW_006159804.1:235726-237132 GCF_000334495.1 Tupaia belangeri chinensis | reverse complement strand
GGTCACGCCGCAATCCCTTCTCCTCCATTCTCCTCTCGGGATCTTGGGCACGCACGCACACGCGCCCGGCGTGAGATTTAAGCCACCGGGTCCGAGACGCGAACCGCGGTCGACTACATGGGAGTCCAGCGACATAGCCATTACGCTAACTGCTGGTTCCCAAGGAAAGCCTTTTTCATCTCCAGGAAATGGCTTCCAGTTTTCTCTTCCATTTCATTTAGTTTTGTTATGATGAGTATTCTGAATTTTTTTTTCTGACATTTCTGTGATTTCTTGTGTTTTATCTGTTATTGGTGAAAAGTTATTGTATTCCTTTGGGGGAGAGGTATCTCCTGGTTCTCTAATATTTTGGGGGGATGCTTTGATTTTTACATCTAGTGCAGTGTGCACTTGTTCCAATTTTGTTGAAATAGGTTTCTGTAACTGTGTGCTCATGTACTTTCTTGGAGTGTGAGTTAGCTCAGTGCCAGTTTCTTTTTTTTTTTCCCTGTGCTTGGTAGAGTGGAAATTTGGAGTTATATTTTCAGGAAGGAATTTTCTTTTTCTCCTGGCTGGTGTGAGGAAAGAATTTCTCCAGAGCCTTGCTGTCTTCAGGCAGCTGATTCCTCTACTCAGTCCTCTCTGCTGGCTGGTGGCTGAGTCTAGGAGGCAGAATGTAATGTGGTAGCCTCACTCGTGCATTATACACTGCACGGAAAATGGACTAGGGCAGACCCTCCTTTCCCTCTTCTAAATGTCTCATTCAAATACTGAGTTCTGTTCAAAACTTTAAAAAGGAAACTAGCAGTATCAGCAATTGGTCTATAAAATACTTCAGAGCCAATGAGAAGCTTCCTAAGAGAAAAAAAGAGATTTATACATTTAAATAAATAGGTATTCTTAATAAATATTTAAATATATTAATTACCATTATGTGATATAATTCAAAGTATGTATTTTTTAATTTAAAATTATGTAACTATGGGGCCAGCAGGTGGTGTAGTGGTTTTATCACTGGACTCCCACATGGCCAACAGCAGTTTGAGTCCTGATTTTGGTGACTTGCAAATCACACAGAGCACATGTGTGTGCATGCCAAGATCCTGGGAAGACAATAGAGAAGAGATTGCAGTTTGTTCATCCCTCCAGGGGGTGATTCTCACTTTTCTTCACATTGTTTCTGTCCTCCCCCCATCTCTGGTGAGTGTATGCATCCTAAGGCAAAAACCTCTACAAAAATCATTTAATTATGTATGTAATTGTGTATATATATAGAATTATATATGTGTATAAATTAGAATATGTACATACCCATATATTACAATTTATTCATGCATTTGTTTCTTTTTTATTTTTAAATTGTTATTATCATTATAATCTTCTTTATATTACATTGGATTACATGTAACTTTACAGTGTATTACATT
>NW_006159804.1:234886-235484 GCF_000334495.1 Tupaia belangeri chinensis | reverse complement strand
CTCTCTATTGTTCTCTTGCTATCTTTCTCTATCCTCTTCTCTTCACCTCCTCTATTCCATACTGTCCTATTCTCGTTAAGTACCTTCACTGCATTTATGACCTCCAATTTTTCACTCTCTACCGTAGAGTGAGGATAGTCAGTATATATTGAGTGGATACATACAATATCTTTCTTTCATAGCCTGGCTTACTTCACTCAGCAATAGATCCTCCATATCTGACCACTTTCTATCAAATGCCAGGGTCTTGTTATTTTTTTTTGACTGAGTAGTATTCCATAGAGTATATATACCACACTTTTTCAATCCATTTATCAGTTTGTGGACATTTAAATTGGTTCCATGTCTTGGCAATTGTGAATAATGCTGCAATAAACATTGATGTGCAAGCACTTTTCTGACAGAGCATTCTCCTGTCTTTTGGGTAAATACCCAGAAGTGGGATTGCTTGGGAACCAGCAGTTAGCGTAATGGCTATGTCGCCGGACTCCCACGTAGTCTACCGTGGTTCGCGTCCCGGACCCGGTGGCTTGAAACTCACGCTGGGTGCGTGTGCGTGTGTGCCCAGGATCCCAAGAGGAGAATGGAGGAGAAGGGA
>NW_006159804.1:231212-231816 GCF_000334495.1 Tupaia belangeri chinensis | reverse complement strand
TATGTATGTCTTTATCCATAAAGTGAGTTTCTTGTAGGCAACAGATAAAGGGTTTCTGTTTTCTTATCCATTCAGCCAGTCTATGTCTCTTAACTGGAGAATTTAATCCATTGACATTCAATGTAATTATTGATATTTCCGTACCTGATCCTATCATTACGTGAGTCATTTACTTGGTTGCTATTTGTTCTAGTATAACTGTATCTGATTTTTAGTTTTCCTGGTATAGCACTCCCTTCAGAACCTCTTGAAGAGCTGGTCTAGAGTTGGTAAATTCCTTCAAATTTTGTTTATTTGAAAATGTTTTTATCGTTTTTTCCCATATGAAAGATAATTTTGTCGTGTATAGTATTCTTGGTTCAAATTGTTTTTCACTCAACACTTTGACTATGCTTCCCCATTCTTTCCTTGCCTGTATTGTTTCCACCAAGAGATCTGATGTCAGCCTGATGGGGTGACCTTTGTAAGTAACTTGGCGTTTCACTCTTGCCAACTTTAGTATCTTGTCTTTGTCTGTTGTTTTTGCCAGTCTGGCTATGATGTGCCTTGGAGAGGATCTTCTTGGGTTGATTCTACTTGGGGTCCTATGTATTTCTTGGGTCTG
>NW_006159804.1:178359-231170 GCF_000334495.1 Tupaia belangeri chinensis | reverse complement strand
TGTCATGGAATAAATTATCTAGCCCCTTATCATTTTCTTCCTCTTCTGGAATACCAATTATCCAGTTGTTGGGGCTTTTGATGGTATCCAGTATTCCTCGTATATTACCCTCATTTTTCATGGTTGTTTATTCAATCTTCTTGATACTTTTTTCTAGGTCAGATGTTTTGTCTTCTATGTTAGAGATTCGATCTTCTGCCTGGTCTAACCTACTTTTAATACTTTCAAGGGATACTTTCCTGTATCACATTCTTCAATCCTTGAAGTTCCATCTGGTTCTTGTTTAAGGTATCCATTTCTTCTTTCAAGTCATGAAAAGACTTCTTCATCTCCTGGAGCTCCTTGCCTTGTCTCTTTTCTCTTCCATCTCAGTTAGTTTGGTCACTACAAATATTCTGAATTCCTTATCAGACATGTCCATTGTATTGACTGTGGATGATGTAGGCTTGATGATTTCCCTGGAGGGAGAGGCCTTTTGTTGGTTGCTCATATTTCTTGAGCCTCTGCAATTATTCCTAGTCATCAGGTAATCTATATGTTTCTTCCTAACTTATTTAAGGTATCTCTGAGTGTTAAATGTTGTACAGGATTAGAAAAATGATTATTTCTCTTATGGTTGGCCTACCTGTTGCTCACAATTATCATTAACTGTTGCCACTTGCCCTGGATAGCCCAAAGTCCTCCCTGTTTCTAAGGAGTAGTGAGCCTCCAACTGACCTAATAAGCAATACCTCAAGAGCAAAGAAAAACAAAACAAAGAAAAGAAATCGGCAACGCGCACCTGGTGCTATTCAAATCACCAAAATTCAAAGAGTTCAAAGGCTAGTGGGAAAGGGTCAGAGGATGAGTGACAGGACAAGGTTGGTTGGGTCTGCAGCCTCAGTCCGCCGGTGTCCGGAACTACTCACCAGCTCGATCTGGATTGCGGGTGGGGTGGGGTGGGAGTACGCCTTAAAGTCCCAGACAACCAACCTGGGGTTCAAGGAGGAGGAGCAGTGGGGATGCATGAAGATTCAGAAGGGTCAGGCCTGCACCTCTGTCCACCTGGTGTCCGGGACTACTCTCATGCGTTTGTTTCATAATCAAATTATTACCAAATAGCCACAAAAACTCAGAAAATCTTTTGGCATTATCTAGAGATAAACTTTTCTACCAACTTCCCTACATGAATTGAAAGACTAACAAATACACAAAAATATATTTAAAAATAGGGAATTGGTATATGCTGCAAGGTGGTAAGTGTACAGATATTACATCAGGGACACATAAAGAAAGAACTGTGCAATTGGTGTTTTCTGGAGTTAACACTTAAGTCTCTACACCGTGAATTGAGAGACAAGAGGGCAGTGAAAAATGATATCTTTATTGAGAAGAGCTATATTGGGTGAATATTTACTAGATGCTAAATTATCAACTAGATACTTTTCTTCCAAACAAATATTTGAAAAACCCTGGCAACACCAAGCTATGGACTTATCAATTTGTCAAGTATTTTAAATAAAAAAGTCTACAGAATGATATTATAACACTAGTCATAATAGCCAAGATATGAAACCAACTTGACAGTCCATCAACAGGTAAACTGATACAAAAAAGATTGCATACACACTGGAATATTACTCAATTAAAATGAAATTAAATAAAAATCTATTATTCAAGGCAACATAGAAAAGTCTGAAGGACATTATGTTAAGTTAAACAAGCCAGGCACAGAAAGAAAAAAATTGTATGTTCTAACTCCTATGGGAAACTTAAAAAGGTGACCTCAGGGACCAGCAGTTCATATAACGGCTATGTTGCTGGACTCCCACATAGTCCACAGTGGTTCGAGTCCTGGACCTGGTGGCTTAAACTCATGCAAGGTATATGTATGTACATGCCCAAGATCCCAAGAGGAGAATGGAGGAGAAATCACCCCCTGAGTGGTGATTTCTCGCTTTCTGTCTCTATCTCTCTCTTTCTGGGGAGCACACGCACCCTATAGCAAAAAATCTCTCAAAAAAAAAAGAAAAAGAAAAGGTGACCTCTTAGAATGGAATAGTGATTACTAGAGGGCTGAGACAAAATTATATTTAGATAAGAAGAATAAGTTCTACTGCTAAATATTCCAGAAGGGTAAAGTATAGTTAACAATAATTTATTATATAAATCAGAAAGCAAAAAGAGAGGATTTTTAATGTCTCCAACAAAAAGTAATGATAAGTGTCTGAGGTGACCTACATGCTAATTATCCTGATTTGATCCTTACACATTGGATTCATGTGCTGAAAAAAATCACACCATACTCCATAAATACACACAATTATTATATGTCAATGGAAATGTTTAAAAATCTTTTAAATGATACTTTTGGAAAGTAAGAACATGTTTTCATATCACATATATCTAAGCGTTTATTCATCTTCATTTCATTAGCTTTCAAAGTAGCCAATTTGTGGTACTTCCTTATTTTATTTATTTATTTTTTGAGAGTTTTTTGCTATAGGGAGCATGCGCTCACTAGAAAGACAGAGAGAGACAGAAAGCAAGAAATCAACTCTCAGAGGGGATGGCCACACCACAATCCCTTCTCCCTCATTCTCCTCTCGGGATCTTGGGCACACATGCACACGCACCCGGAGTGAGTTTAAGTCACTGGGTCAGGACTCGAATCGTGGTCGACTATGTGGGAATCCAGGGACATAGCCATTACTCCAACTACTAGTCCCTCCTTATGGTTTTTGAAAGCATGCATGCAGTGTGTGATAATCAAATCAATAGTATTACCATATATATTTTTTTCAACAAGGAATCTTACTTTCTTGTGTCTGTTAATTTTTTTTTCTGAACCCATGTCACCCAGTACACAGTACCTGCATTCCTCTCATACAATCTCTGATATCTACACTTGATCTCCCTACTATTATGTCTTCAAATCTCTCAATTTCAGCCATAGAGTGTAGAATTCAGGATATATTGAGCAGGGATATACAATGTTTGTCTTTAGTAACCTGGCTTATTTTACTGAGCATTAAATCTTCTATACTCATCCACTCTGAATCAAACTGTAGAGTCTCACTGTTCTTTATGACTGAATAGTATTCCATAGTGTACATGTGCTATATTATTTCAATCCAGTTGTAATTTTTTGGCCACTTGAGTTGATTCTATGTCTTAGTAATTGTGACTCATTCTGCAATAAACTTGGATACGCAAATGTCTTTTCAGTTGAGTATTTTCCTGTCCTTTGGATAAATATCAAGAAATGAGATTACTGGGTCAAATGATAGTTCTATCTGTAGGTTTCTGAGAAAAGTTTATACTATTTTCCATAGTGGTTATACTAATTTACATTTCCCCCAGCAGTACAGATGGATTTCTTTTTACTACAGCTTAGCCAGCCCTTGTGGTTTTTTGTTTGTTTGTTTGTTTTAAACATGGCCATTCTCAGTGGGGTTAAATAATATCACATTGTGATTTTGATTTGTATTTCCTTCAAATAAGAGATGTTGGAAAGAGATGTTAAAATGCTTTTTAACCTTTGATATGTCTTTCATTAAGAATTGTGTTAAGATAATGTGTCCTTTTTTTTTTTTTTTTTGGAGGGTTTTTCTATAAGGGGTGGGCGCTCGCCAGACTTTTTTTTTTTTTTTTTTTTCAGACAGGCAGAGAGAGACAGAAAGACAGAAAGCGAGAAATCACCCCCCAGGGGGGATGGCCACACCGCAATCCCTTCTCTTCCATTCTCCTCTCGGGATCTTGGGCACGCATGCACACGCACCTGTCATGAGTTTTAAGCCACCGGGTGCGGGACACGAACCACGGTTGACTACAAGGGAGTTCAGCAACATAGCCATTATGCTAACTGCTGGTCCCATAATGTGTCCATTTTATAAATTGAAATATTCAGGTTTTTTCTGGGTAAGCTTCTTAAGTTCCTTATATATTCTTAATATCAATCTCTTATCTGAAACATAGTTTGCAAATATTTTATAATATTCTACAGGTTGAGTCTTCACTCTGTTGTTCCATTTGCTGTTCTGAAGCTTTTTAGCTTGATGTAATTCCTCTATTTTTGAAACTGTTGCCTGCACTTTAGGAGTCTTATTTAAGAAATCATAGCTTACTGCAAAGCCTTCAAGTATTTCCCCTGTGTTTTACATAGAAGTTTCATAATTTGAGAATTTACATTTGGATCTTTGATCCATTTTAAGTTGATTTTTGTTAATGGTGAGAGATAAAGATCTGGTTTCATTTTTATGCAGGTGTATACCCAGTTATTCCAACACCATTTGCTTAAAAGGCTTTTTTTCACTACATTCCATTATACCCTCTATCAAAAAAAAAAGTTGGTTGCATATTTTGGGGTTTTTTTCTGAATTCTTTATTCTGCTCTACTGGTCTATTAGTTTTTGTGTCAGTATCATGCTGTTGTCATTATCACAGCTTTATAATATATTTTGAGGTCAAGTAGTTAGATGCCTTCTACTTCATTGTTTCTACCCAGTATTGACTTGGTGATATGGGATCTTTTATGATTCTGAACTAATTTTATGACTTTTGTTTCTATTTCTGTGAAGAATGCCACTGGTAATTTGATTGGAAATGCATTGAATTTGGAAATTAATTTGGGTAGAACTGGCATTTTAATGATATTGTTTTTTCTAATTTAAGTATGAGGGATGTCTTTTCAGTTTTAGTATTAGATTCATTTTCTTTCAGCTTTTGATAGTTTTCCTTCAAGTGATCTTTTATCTCTTTGGTTAGGTTTGTTCCTCAGTATTTTATATTTTTTATGGCAATTGTAAATAAGATTGCTTTCTTCAATTTTGTCTCAGTCTGTTTATTGTTGGTGTATAAAAATGCTATAGATTTTTATCTATTGATTTTGTATCCTGCTGCTTTACTGAATTCATTTATCAATCCGAGGAGTTTTTCATTGATTTCTTTGAATATTCTATGTATATAACTATGTCATCTGAGAGTGGGGACAATTTCACTTCTTCCTTTCTATCTGAATGTCTTTTATTTTACACTCTTATTGGATTGTGTTTGCTAGGCCTTCTCCTCTCAACTATGTTGGAAAGGAATGGAGAAAGGGACACGTTTTCTTGTTCCAGTTTTTAATGGGAAAACTTTAAGCCTTTTTATGCTCAGTATAGGTTACCTGTCAGTTTTTCATCTATTGTTTTATTTTGTTGACAGATGTACATTCTTGTTTGTTGAGAATCTGAAGCAAGAAGGGATGTTGTATTTTAGCAAATGCATTTTCTGTATTAAATGATATGATCATATGATTTCCATCCTTCCTTCTGTAAATCTGGTATTTACTATTTCATGTATGTTGAACCACCTTTGAATCCTTAGGATAAAGCCTACCTGTTCATGGTGTAAATGCTTTTTAATGTGTTTTAGGATTGATTTGCTAGTATCTTGTTGAGAATTTTTGCATGGGTATTTATCAGGGATAATAGTCTGTAATTTTCTTTTTCCATTATGTCCTTGTCTGCTTTTGGTATTAAGTTGATGTAGGCTTCCCAGAATAAGTTCAGGAGGGTCCTTTCCTCTGAGAACATTAGAAATTGTTTGAGGATAAATGCAGTTAGCTCTTCTTTAAAAAGTTTATAGAATACAGAATTGAAGTCATTGATACCTGTACTTTTCTTTGTTGGAAGGCTATTTATTCAGTCTCAGTGCTTGTTATTAGTCTATTAAGTTTTTCTATTCCTTTCTTTTTCAACCTATCTAGAAAAACTATTTCTAGCAAGTTGACCATTTCATTATTTTCTCTAATGTCAGTATCACAAATTCAGCCTTATTAATTTTTTTATTTGACTTTTCCCAGCCCTTCATTTCAGTCTATACATCTTTTATTTTGGAGAGGTTTTTGCTATAGGGCACATGCACTAGCCAGAGAGAGAGAGACAGGGATACAGAAAGCGAGAAATCCCCCCCCCCACGGGGGGGATGCCCACGCCCGCCGCAATCCCTTCTCCATTCTCTTCTCAGGATCTTGGGCATGCACACATACACGCCCAGCATGAGTATAAGCCACCGGATCTGGGACTTGAACCAGGGTTAACTACATGAGAGTTCAGCGACATAGCCATTACACTAACTGCTGGTCCCAGTCTATACATATCTTCATCAGTGAGTGAGGTATTTTTCTTGTAGGAAGCATATTGTTAATCCATTTGGCCAACCTCAGATTTTTAATTGGGTAATTCATTAACATTCAATGTTATTATTAATGTATGCAGAAATATCCCTGCCATTTGTTAGTAATTTTCTTAGCTATTTCATGTTTTCCTATTTCTATTTGTTTCTTTTATGTTCCTTTTATTCCCTTAAATATTTCTTGAAGAACTAGTCTAGAGTTGATAAATTCTTTCAATTTTTATTTATTGGGGAGTTATTTTATTTTATTTTATATTTCTCTTTCCCACTTGAAAGATAATCTTGTAGTGATAGTATTCTTGTCTGAAAAAATATTGCTTTTTTATAGAATTTTAAATATATTTTCCCATTTCTTCCTTGCCTACATTTTTTCTTTTGAGAGGTTTGAGGTTAGTCCTAACGATATCCTTTGTAAGTAACTTGATGTTTTTCTCTTGACATTTAAAAAATTTTGTTATTGACATTTGCCAATTTAGCTATGATGCACCTCAGAGAAGATCTTCTTATGTTAAAGCCATTTTTTGTTCTTTATATTTCCTGGGTTTGGATGTCTGTGTATCTCTCACTCTAGTTTTGGAAAACTTTCAGCTAATATTTCATGAAAGAGAATTTCTATTCTTTGACCCATGCCTTTGCCTATTAGAATATCTATTATCTGGATATTCATCCACTCAATAGTGTTTAGAATATTTTTTTAAGGTATTTGTGTTAGGGTGTGTGTACTTGCTAGAGAGAGATAGAGAAGACAGAGAGAGAAAGTAAGAAATTACCTCTCGCCCCTATTAGGGGGATGGCCACACCGCAATCCCTTCTTCTCCATTCTCCTCCTGGAATTTTAAGCACACATGCTCACATACCTGGCATGATTTTTAAGCTGTCATGTCCAGGATGCAAATAGTAGTTGGCCATGTGGGAATCCAATGCCTTATCCACCGTGCCAGTTACTGACCTGCTGGCCTACTCTTCTCATTTTTAATGTTTATTTATTTTGTTTATTTGGCTTAATCTAAATCAGAAAGTTTTATCTGCAAGGTCAGAAATGTTTTCTTCTGCATGGTCTAATCTGCTGCTGATATTTTCAAGGGAGGTTTTGATTTACCGTAATATATTCCCTAACTCCAGAAGTTCTGTTTGATTCTTTTTGAGGGTGTCTAGCTCCTTATAGAATTCCTTCTTCTTGGAATGAAATGATTTTCTCATCTTCTGAAATTGGCTTTTTCTCTGGTAATTCACTGAATTTTGTTATGATGAATATTCCAAATTTCTTTTCTGACATTTCTGTGATTTCCTATGTATAGAATATGGATAAATCATTGTTGATGAGTTATTTTGTTCCTTTGGGGCAGAAATATTTCCTTTTTTGTTTTTTTTGTTTTCTTTTGTTTTCATATTTCTTGTGATTCTGTAATGCCACAGGGAAAAGAATAGCCCTAAGTCCCAAGTGTATCCCTGACAAAGTGAGCCTGGAGACACTAGAAGCCAGAGCATCTTTCAGGTCAACAAAGCATTTGTATAGTCTATGCATGACTCCTGGAGGCATAGCAGCTCTTTAGACCATGATCCTGGACAAGTTGGTCCAGGAAGATCCAGAGTCAAGCCTGTCTATGAGACCCAAGACGTCAGTCCTGAGTGGCCTGTTTGTAATACCCAAGAGCTGTCTCTCTCAAGGCCTAAATGTGGTCCTGGCAAGGCACATGGGTGGAACAGAAACAGGACCCAGGTCCTGGGTGGGAACCTGGTAAGGTGCTAAAGAGGGGACAGGGGCCAGCTGTGCCTTTCAGATCTAATCCAGCTTTCTATAGTCTTCCTCTAATCTCTGGCAGCAGTCAACCCTCTGAACCTGAGTCTAGTCCTCACAGAGCCGGGAGTTACCAGAGGCAAGTCTATGAGACACTAGAAACAGGCTTTGTGTGGCCTGTGTGAGACACCCAGATGCAGAGCTATCCTCCGTGCCTAGATGTGACCCTGAGAAGATCAGCAATGGGAGGTGAGAGGCAAATTTGTCTGTGAGAACTTCATCAGAGACTGCAACCTATAACATCTATGGACTCAGGGAGACTGTGGATTTGAGCAGACTCCAGCTAGAAGTTACTGGGCTATATCATGCTCTCCAGGACCAGGAAGTGGTCTGGGGTGATTCCCTGTCTTCTTTACTCTTACCTAGAGGGTGTCCCTCTTCTTTCCTTTGCCCACCCTTACAGTTCAGGGAAAGCAGAATGGTTGCACCATGGGTGGCATCAGTTGGGCCAGGTAGCCATTCCCCTGAAATCATACTTGAGACTGAAAGGGGCCTTTTTCACAGGGGTAGGGATCAAATTCTTCAGTCTCAGCCACACAAATGCCTCCCAGTCACATAAATGCCTACCAAGTCATAAGTCAGTGTGCCTTAGAGCAAGGAAAGATCAAGAAGAAACTCTATTGTGCATCTTTTACACTGTCCAATATGCAATAAAAATGTAAGGGATATGCAAATAATAAGAAAAATGTGACCTTTCTTCAACAAAAAGGAGACAATAAAACATTCCCACAGATGACTTGGACTGAGCTTAGCAAAACCTTAAAGGACTTTAAAACACTCATATATGAGTTAAATATATACTAGAAAATATGTGCAGAATGTAAACAGATGTCCTGGAACAAGATGGGAAATTTAGGCAAAAAAAAATGGAAGCTGTTTAAAAGAAGCAAAAGGAAAGTCCAGAACTCAAAAATTCAAACACTAAAATAAATAATTTCTTGAACGTACCCAGAAGCTGACTGGGCACATCAGAGAATACATCAGTAAACTGAAATTATACAAATGGAGACACATAAGAGAAATGAAATGAAAATGGAAAAATATCCAGGCCATGAGGAAAAAAAAAACAATAAATGGCATAATTCATGTTTAATTAATAACCCTGACAAAGACAAGTGAGGAAATGGAGAAAATGTGCACAAATAATATAAAACATCTTCATAATTGATGAAATATATCAACTCTTAGATGCAAGAAACAGCAAAATCCAGCAACATAAATATAGAAAGGATATTAATGGTTCAAAGACAAAACGAAGTTGCAAACAAAATTAGCAATGCTGTTCATTCATAAACTTGTGGCAAGGGAACACACATGCCATCATTTTCTTTTCATCAGAGATTCAAACATTTTAGAAAGGAGAATACTTTTTACAGAGTAAGAGGAGGAAATAAGAGGAAATAAGTCTTGAATTGACAAGCATTTTATTAAGGTGGGATTTTTAGAAAGGGGCTTTTTAATTGGTCTTTATGTATTTTGTCATCTTTGTTGACAACAATGGATCAATCTGGGGACATTTCAAAAACATAAGAATGATTCAGTATTTGGTTGAAGGTCATTCTGTGGCTTGCCTTGTTCCTGGAACAAGTGGGTATTGTGAAATGTTTAAGTGCGTGTGGTCAAGTTGTCATAATCCTTGTGTGGAGGTGGTTGGCATGGCAGGCAGGTTCTCAGTAGAAACTGGGGAAATCTAAATGTCTAGTATTTAGTTTAACATACAATGGCAGTTTCTTAATTTTGAAAACAGTACTATGTTCATTGTTAATGGGGCAAAGTAGGTGAGGTGTATATAGAAACCCCTTAAAGCTAAACTTATTATAACTCTCATTTTTTTTCCTCTAGGCTACATGTACTTGGGTTGGCCAGAGAGACAGGGAGGGAGAGAGAGAAAATGAGAAAAACACCTCCTGGGGGACAACCATGCCATAATCCCTTCTCGACTTTCTTCTGGGATTTTGGGCACACACGCACATGTGCCTGATGTGTTTTTCATACCTCCAGGTCCGAGACTCAAACCATGCTGTTGGCCATGTGGGATGCAGTCATTTTAACTTCCATACCACCCACTGCATGGCCCAGTAAAGTTTATTTTTTAAAAATAGATTTATTTCTGTTTTAGCTAAGGCAAAAGAAGTACATACTTAGTGACTTGTCCCTGTATATGTTTTCCTTTTCTCATAGAAGTTATTTATTGCCATGAGAATATGAAAGATACCCTGTAACAAATACATCAATTTATTAATGTTTCTTGCAACTGAGAGAATGTCATCATTGCCAAAGAAACTCTCAAAGAAAAAGAAAGGAATATGAGCCTGTATAGAGGCAGGTAAACCAGAGGGTCTTGGGGGAGAGTGGACATGCAGTCTTACCTGAAGGGTAGAAGCAATCTCTGAATATATGAAGGCAAGGTGGTCCTTTGGGTTGGCTACTGCTAGGAACACAACAGTTGGAGGGAAATTCTCAAGCATAACTTCTTTCCTGGAGCACAACACTCACATAAGGTTCAACATGGTCAGGGGTTTCCAGGCTAATGCTACTATGTTTGCTCCCCAGAAAACCATCGCTTTCTCAGACCCAAAACTTTGTAGAGGGACTGAGATGAAATCACCAGATTGTATCTGAAAGCTCCTGCAAGCCTCTCTAAAGCAACTATGGTATTATAATTCTAAACGGAAGGCAACAGAATTGCAAATCATCTCTCTCCAGAGGCAAGGCATTAGGATGGACAACAAGAACGTGTGCCAAGACACTGCCAATGACAATCGGATAGTGATAGGGTGAACTAAATGGTCTCTCACTCCACCTCCCCAGATCTACACTTGCCAGCCAATCTCTCCTATTTTATCCCACATCCCCCCAAAAAGGAAGGAGTTCTTTTTGCTAGTTATGTTAATTTGCATACTAAAATACTAAACTAAAGGAAATGATGAAGAATAAAGATGAAATCAGTAAAAAGAAAAAAAAAAAGTAGAAGACCAGAGGGTGGAGAATAGACAGGGTGCTTGAAAATGCCGCTGAAAAGTTTTAAAGTGTGAGTGAATACATGGGAGAGGAATGAGACATTTAAAACAAATATTTTTAGGGACCAGCAGTTAGAGAAATGGCTATTTTGCTGGACTCGACCATGGTTCGAGTCCCGGACCTGGAGGCTTAAACTCACGCCAGGTGCGTGTGTGTGCGTACCCAAGAGCCCAAGAGGAGAATGGAGGAGAAGGGATTTCAGCATGGCTATTCCCCCCGGGGGGTGATTTCTTGCTTTCTGTCTCTCTGTCTCTGTCTTTCTGGCGAGTGCATGTGCCCTATAGCAAAAATCTCTTCTAAAAATATATCTATAGATACAGATATATTTTTAGAAATGACATATATAAATCTCTCTTAAACACCTTTGGATATAGGCATAAGCATTAACACTTATCTTCATTCGCTATTTATCTTCATTTGCTTCTGGCTACTGATGTATTTTTCTGTGACATAATATTGTCCTGGGGTCAGCCTGCAGTCTAGTGACAAAGGAAGTGGAATCCCATAGGGCCAACCGTAGTTCAAATCCCTGCCCTGGTGACCAGGAAAGCCAGGACACAGCGATTAGCTCAGCACTCTCAGTGAGAAACCAGTTCCTGTACCATGCTCAGGAAGTTATAGACACGGATACAGAGAGTTGGTATAGCAGAGCAGGGAGTTTATTGAAGGAGCACGAGGGACAAACAGCTCCCAAGAAGAAGAAGGGAAGGGTCCTGGAAAATGGCTTGCCAAGGAAGAACTGAGACAAAGCGTTTTTATTTAGCTCAGGAAGCGCTTTGTCTGAACCTTGTTCTAGGTGGGACTTGTCAGCGGGGTCTATACTGGATGAGTCCAGTTATTTTCCTAATTTTGAAGTGGGTATAAAGGTCAGGAGCTTCTTTGTCTAGAGGTGTTGGGCTATAAAAACCATTAGTTTATCCTCTTTGTGGAATGTGGTGGGCCTGGAAAAAGCCTTTGTTTTAGGTCTAGATCATGCTACCTGGGTCAGTCATTGAGCCATCCTTGCAAGAGGTCTCTCCCCTAGCAAGCTGCAGAGCTGCTTTGTCTCTATCTTAAAACTTAGCCAATTTGTGGGCCTATACCCTAACTATATTTATAGGGTCCCTGTCTCCTACCTCATTGGTGTCTTGAAAAACATGCTTGTCACATGTACACACATGTCTCAAATCCTGATGGATGGAGAAGGGATTGTGGCACGTCTTGAAAAACATGCTTGTCACATGTACACATGTCTCAAATCCTGATGGATGGAGAAATGGAGAAGGGAGTGTGCCATGATATATATATATATATATATATTTGTAAGATATCTCTATATAAGAATAAAATGCATAGGCCAGGTTTCTGAAGATTTACATAAGAAATTATGTATGCATTAGTGCTGCTGACAACTTGGTCTTGACTGAGTTTGTTGTCAATCTTGGCTGCTCCTAAAAACCTTTGGAACCCAATATATACTCATATCTGGTTCTATCCCTAGAGATCCTGTTTGAATTGTTCTTGGTGTACCCCAGAACTCAGTATTTAAAAATTTCCCCAGGAACAGCAGGGTCATGCTGAGTAACACAAATAAAGATGCATCAGAGGCAGACAGCTTAGAATTCAGTAATGTGTGGCTTGCCTAAATAAAGCCTTGGACAAATTAGCACTTTGCAGGCAACTTTTCAACATAGTCGCTAATGCCTAAAACAAGGTTGAAGCATAGATCATAATTATACAGTATTTATTTTATTGCTTTAACATAGACTGGAATATCCAGTTACATTTTGTGTGATCTTTTGACTCTGTTTAAAGAGAAGCCATGAAGCAGATGGATGTCCTGCTGACAGCCACCCAGGAGGCCAGCTTCTGAAAGACATGTGGGAAGCTGAAAGCAGCTTCAAAGTGATGAGGGGAGGCAGCAGCACAATCCTATTAGCAAATAATGGGATTTGTACATCCCTTGTACCTCTAAAGAGGAACTCTCCTGCATGCCTTTTCTTACTATTTGTTTTCACTTAGAAGGCTATTAAAGACTTCTCTACTTTTGGAATAGAGCACAACTTCTCATTGTGCCCATTATTGGCCACAATAAATAGATTTGAGCTCGGAGATTCAGGCACTTTAATTGTCACTGTGCACTTTTCTCAAGTAATGAAAAGGAAATATCAACTTTTATGTGCCCCCTTTGATATGGTCTATGTATATAGAGCCAGCACTTTATTCCCCCAAAGAAACACTCCCTAGAAAAGAAAAACTGGTCTGTTAGTATTGTTTGTCTTTAAAGAAAATTAATAGTCCAACATAACAAGTGACCTCATTTGAAGTAAAACATAGACGTTTCTCCAACATATTAAATCGACACACATGGAAAGCAGTTTGTGTCCTTTGTTTATAAATAACCTAAACGAAGTTTAGGAAAAATGAAAAATGATGGAGAATGGCTTAACAATGCGCACTCAGTGACTTCATGAGGCTGTCCTAGAGATAGCCAACCTCCCCGTTTGGCTATATTGCCCAGTGGAAAGAGCATGCACACTGACATAAAAACCAAGGATCTGAGTTTTGGTGCCAAGGTGAATGACATCAGGCAGCTGACCGAGCTTCTCTCTCCCATTCCTCTAAGCACAAAATAAGAACAATAGTATCAATTGCATATTATTGTTACATTAATAAGAGTCATTGTATGAATAATATCTAACCTAGCATGTTGTGAGCACTCAACAAATGACAGGTCGATTTTTCTGCCCTGCACCGTTTTCTCTCCTGTACAATACAAGCAGTGGAAAGGCCGTGGAATCGTTTGGTGTCTTCAAAGAGCTAGTTCTTCTTTTTTTTTTTTGATTATTTTGAACTTCTCTGTAAATGGGCTGACTACTCTGACTACTTGCTTCTGTCCCAACTTCATTTATACATTATACTTTACATACAAGTCAGTTTAAAGCCTCTATCATATAGTAACTCTTCTGTCTTTAAAATATCAATAGTGTAACAATCATTCTTCAGAAAATACCCTGGATCCTATTCCTACAGAAGATAATGAGGATTGAGTAAGAGGTCATAAGGTCAATAGGTATGATTTACCATTCAAATAAAGAGCTCAATAACGTCTACCTTGATTCAAAGAGAAGGAGCACGTCAATGATTACCCTAATACATAGTACTGGGAATGTGATTTGTTCTCCTATATAGTAGAATTTGGAAGCTTCAAACTAAATGAATGACAGCAGCATCATTTCGAGCTTTAAAACGAGATCATTATGTTGGGACTATATTGTTCTCAGTTGATCAATGTCTTTCTGGCATGCCTGGCAATTTTTTTTTTTTTTTATGTACAATGCCACACCTAAAGGCTTTATTTTTGTGCAGTTACAGTCATTTACCAGAATTTCATAAAAAACTGAAAAGTAATCAGATTACTTGGTCCAGAAAAGAAAGGTATGATTACCATCTGTGTGTGTGTGTGTGTGTATTTCTCTATATATACAAACATAAACACACACACACATAAAACTAAGGATTTGACTAATAAACAAGAATTGAGGTAAGAGAAAAAATAGGCTTTGTGGTTTTTGCTGCTTGGGTAAAGGATATTCTTTAACCTCACTTTCCTCTTAATAACAAAACCCAAGCCTGGATTAAGCAATGGTATGCAAAGCCTGGGACCAAGTTCTGCCAGTTTACACCTTGAATTCAGTTACCATTATTCTATTTAATTATTGTGTTTTAAATATAGAGATGATTTAAGTAAAGTATTGGGCGAAAAACCTACCGGTAACAAATAAAAAGTATAATCCCATTTTTTTCCAATTATTTAAAACTAAACATTTCTATACTTGTTCATTCTTATATCTAGGAAGTTCTGTGCTATCTGTAAAATGATATTATGGAATGCTTCTTTTGAAGGGCAAGTTTGTAGTGCTGATTTAAGGGATAGGCCAAAAATATCGCTATTTTCTCCCATATCTGAATGTGAATATGTAACTCTTTTTTGTTATGTTAGCACAGTCTTAATAAGAAATATGTTTATTGATTTACTCCTCAGTCTGTACAAACAGTAACTGAAGTAAATAGAAAGAAGTTCCACTATTTGCTTTTAAAAAGCTCTTGATATATTATGGAAAAAAAAATCTTAAGAGAAAGAAAATAAAGACATACATACATGTAGTTAAAGTAAATGCTATCTGGGGAACAGCAGTTGGTGAAATGGCAATGTCACTGGACTACCATGTAGTTGACTGTGGTTCGAGTCCTAGACCTGGTGGCTTAAACTCACATTGGGCACATGTGCCTGCCTGCCAAGATCCGAAGAGGAAAATGGAGGAGAAAGGATTGTGGTGTGGCCATCCCCCAGGGGGTGATTTCTCACTTTCTGTCTCTCTCTCTCATTCTGGTAAGTGCACACACCCAACAGGAAAAAAAAGAAAAAATTCCTCCAAAAATAAAGCCTGTCCAATATGCTCTAGAGACCCTATTTAATTTTTTTGCTCTTTGTTTTTCTTTCTGACTTCTAAATCATTGCTTCTCTAAAATCAGAAGAATATTTTATCACCAAAATTATGTTTCCAAGAGTACACTATTTGAGTAATTATTATATAGCATTTAAGCATAGGTATGTCATAAGGGGAGCATTGGTCTGGTGATTTTTGGTTACACATTTGGAATAAGAATGGGCAATGTACAAAATAAAGTAATTGCTTCCTCTTTATGACTAATTTATTTCTGGTTCTCTAAAAATAGTTTTAACTAGTCTGCTATTCTACTTAGTTCAGATATTTAAATTCTTAATAGATGAATCATTATATTAAACAAATTCTAAATATTTCTCTATAATACCCTGGTGGGACCACAGCCATCTTTCAAATAAATTGCATTTGTGGATTAAATTCCTTTTTGTTTACCTAACCTGTCATTTAAAGTACATTTCAGATCAGCCTTCATCAACTCTGCAACTCCATTTTTTCAATAATAAAAACTGACATTTCAAATTCCAGCTGCTATGTACCTAAGCAGATATGCATTATACAAGCAGAAGAAGCAACTGCAGAAACATCCTCTTTCTATTTTGCCATGTAGGGATTTCTAAATGAATTGTACTGTCTTTGGCTTGTGCAGTTTTTTCACGTCCTCTCAAGCATGTTAATAACAAGAAGGTGGTATTCATCTACAGATTTAAATTCCAGAGAAACATCAGCAGATGCTGTGATCAGTAATGTGTGATCAGTACTTGACCTTTTGTCTTCTCTGTGGAATTTCATTAATTCTGATATAGATTGGAAAAAGATCTGTTTGCAAAAATCCACACAACAGCTCAATGAAATTGCATTCTTCTGGGATGTGACTTACTTTGTAGAGATGATATTAATGATGGTGGGTTCAGGTCACAAATAATGAATTCAAAGTATAATAAAATAAATAAAGTGGGTACAGAAATTGCTAGGAGGAGTCAAAGGCAGTAGATACAAAAGACAATTGTGAGATTAGAAATATTTCAACATTCACACATTCATTCATTCAAGCATATGGATTGCTTATAACATACATGATATTAAGGGAGGTATGTAGACATTTAGTGGCAAATTTTTATAGTGTAGACTATAGAGTGGCCCAGTAGAAAGTAAATGGAAACACAATGTACTATGATCTATGAGGAGAAATGACCAAATTCTGGGGGAATATAGAAGCATGCAATTTATCATTTATCTTGGGGGAACCAAAGATAGTGCCCAGGAAGGAGATATGAACATTTACCAGGCAGAGAAAGTAGGCAGAGAAGGCATTAATAATTCAGAAATAAGAGGAGATAAAGAACACTTCCCCCCCCCAAAAAAAAGAAAGAAAAAAGAAAAGAGAAAAAGAAAAGAAAAGAAATTCAGGATGGTTAGAGCATATAGCATGAAGAAGTATGGTAATGGTTAAAGTCAAGTGGCTTCAGGACTTTGTCACTTAAATACTAGAATATGTCCTCTAAGATAGTTGTGAACCAAAGAGATTTCAATTAGAGAAGGTTCACGACCAGATTAACACTAGAAACATCACCTTTTTGTCCAATAGAGCTGATGGATGATGGAATAAAGAAAAACATTGGCACCGGTTAGGAAGCTATTAATATTACAGAAATCTGAGCCAATAATTATATGGAATACAATCATGAAAATGGCAAGATACGAGGAATGGATGAATTAAAAAATAAAAGATATAATACTTGGTGGCATATGAAGAGCACAGGTTGACATAGAAGAAAAATTAATGTTTATATTTTGGCAGTAATAAGGTAGCTAGTAGAATTATTCAATGAAATAAGTAAATGTTTGTAAGGATGAAAAGAAAAATTATAATCAATTTGAGATTTTAATAACAACACAATAATCCAGGAGTATTGTCCAGTGGCAATTAGATACTAGGATTAGGGGCTCAGAAGGAGAACAGACTAGACATGTAGTTTTGGCTATCAGAAACATGGATATGGAGATGTCCTTCCTGAAATAAAATGTGAAATGAGAAAAGCTAGGACTAAGAGGATGGCTTAAGAATGACCTGTAAAAAATGTAGAAGTTTATGGAGTCACAAAAGCCTACACAGAATGATCGATAATGCCCAATTATAAAATTTCTGTAACACAAGGAGTAAAGTTGACATTTGATTAACAACAAAAATATCAATGGTGATTATTGTAAGAGCAGTTTCAGTGCAGAAAAGCATATGGCAAATGAGAAAATAATGAGAAAACATGGACAACACTTTCCAAGAGAAGGTAATGAAGAGCCCTATGGGTGGCTGACATGATTGACGGTAGAGATGTTCCAAGGGCCAAGACTGGTGAGTAGTCTGAGCAGGGCAGAGAGGCATGACAGCATGTGTTAAACAGCAGCGAGTGTTCTCTGGCTAAAATAGAGCCCATGAAGAGAGAGATTCAGTCTTTTATATCCCCTTTTATATCTCTGAACTTTCTGCACCTTTAAATTCAAAGTGCCTCTGACAGCAAAACCTAGGTCACATGAGCAAACAGAATGATGTTTAAGGATATGAGTTTTCTAACTTTACTTGCAGAAAGCAGGACTTACTGTAAGCATACAGTACATATATATGCAGCTTACCTAAATACATGGAGGATGTTCAAGGACAGTGACTAAAAAATCAAAACATCCACTACAGCTCTTATTACTTTAGACTAAATTTGGGGTGATATAAGACAAATCAGGAGTAAAAGTTGGTATAGGAACTATGCTTACCAGATTTCAATTTACTTTGGTAGAAGCCAAATGTGAATGTTGGTATCCAGAAAAACAATCTTTTTTTTTTTTTTGGAGGAGTTTTTGCTATAAGGTATGTGCGCTCATCAGAAAGACAGAGAGAGACAGAGAGATAAACAGCAAGAAATCAACCCCCAGCAGGGAGGGTCACACCATAATCCCTTCTCCTCCATTCTCCTCTCGGGATCTTGGGCAGGCACGCACACGTGCCCGGTGTGAGTTTAAGCCACCAGGTCCAGGGCCCAAACTGCAGTCAGCTGCATGGGAGTTCAGTGACATAGCCATTACACTAACTGCTGGTCCCCCAGAAAAACAATCTTGAATATATAGTAAGTTCAGAAACATGGTACAAGACTAGAACTCTTCTGGTTGGAAATTATGATTAAAAGTATGTGCATTCGTGAGAGGAAGAAAAGAGAAAGTAAAGAACCATGATAAACAGTCTAAGGCCAGAATATTGGAGAATGCCTTAGCTTAAAGATAAGATAACGCAAAAACAGAATTCAAGAAAAAAATATTGTGAGAAATAAGGAAAAGGATACATTTATGTCAGACTGAAAGAGGACCTTGTTTTAGAATGGACACATGATGAAAAGTTCAAATGGAATAGAGTAGTCAAAGAATGAGGAGTACATCTGTAGCTCAAGAAGTTTTTGGTGACCTTAGAGAAATAATTTTCATCTGAATATTAAAAAGTAGAAGAGATCAAGGGGCTGGTAGGTGTCATGGTGTTTAAGGCCCTGGACTCCCACATGGCTAACCACAGTTAGAATCTTGGACCTGGTGACTTGCTTTATCACTTTCCCTCTCTGTTTTTCTCTCTGTCTCTCTGATCAAATTTAAATAATAATAATAATAAATTAAAATAAAATAAATAATGTGTATATATATTTTTTAAAGAGTGGAGATCAAAATTACTACGAGTTTTAGTCCATGTCTTTCAAGAAGCAGACACCAAGACAAGATTAAACACTCTAGGCTTTATCAGAGAAAATGCCTATGAAGTGTAATAAGAAGGGAAACATAGAAAGCTGGAATAGTCATGTGATCCAGGCCTTACCCAAGTAAAGAAGTAGGTAAGGAGAATGGGAATCTTAGACTTCTGTGCAGTGTAATAAAGCTTTAGCAAAGCCCTCAGTGTGTCTTTGAGCCAAAATTGGATATCAGAGAAAACTCTTGACTCCTAGGAATAAGTCAGATAGAATTTAGTGAGTCTGTCTTAGTACCCCTGTTATAATCATTGACTAAGAGCTCCTCATAGAAAATTAGATCTATGAGCAACTGCATCCATGGATTTCAGAGCACATCACCTGGGACCTTTATTTAGTTTTGCGTCAATGTGGTTAGAGGTCTGCAAAGCAAATTCTCATGCACAACACATTAGATAGGAATGGGAATATGAGGAGACATTGGCAGTAGGGCATGTCTTAAAAGTGAAGTGCAAAGGAGAGACAAGAGATTATGCAAGAAATTTGAGCCAGCAATCTTCATTTTATGAGATGACCTTTGCTATTTGATAAGATACTGAAGATATGGGGCTGGCAGGTGGCATGGAGGTTAAAGTGATGGATTTTATTAAAATAAAATAAATAATATGTAAATATGTTTTTAAAATGACCAACCTCAGTTCTAGTTCCAGACCTGGAGGCTTGAAGGTCACACTGGGCATGTGTTTGTGTGACCCCAAAATCTCAGGAGGAGAAGGGATTGTGCTAAAACCAGCCCCCCTCCCCACCACAGGGGTAGTAGGAGATGAGTGGGTAGGGATTGTTCACTTTCTCTCTCTCTGTCTCTTTTTGGCAAGCATGGATGCCGTATGGCAAAAATCTAAAAAAATAATAAAAAAATAGAGGATTCTGACCATTCAAAATACACATCAGCAAGAAGACTGAGTAGAAAATTTATCTGCTACGTTCCTCTACTCTGTATGACTCTCCTATCTCTTTGACAAATTATTTAATGTACACTAAGATGTAAAACTTAAAAACATTTTGTAGATTTCATGTTAATTTCTCATGCTGCTTTATATTTATAAGTACATTTTAGCTCATTGTTATGCCACTTTGTATATTTTTATTCCAGTTTATGCAACCTATTGGAGTTTAAGAAGATTGTCTATCAATTGTCTTTAGAAAGTGCCTTTATTGGGATCAGCAGATGGTGTAACAGTTATATCGCTGGACTCCCATGTGATAAACTGCGGTTTGAGTCCCAGATCTGGCAGCTTAAAACTCATGCCAGGAGCATGTACATGAGTGCCCAAGATCTCTAGGGAATACTGGAGGAGAAGAGATTGTGGTGTGGTCATCCCTTCTAGAGGGTGATTTCTTGCTTTCTTTCTCTGTCTCTCCATTGAGTGCATCTGCCTTATAGCCAAAAAAAAAAAAAAAAGTGCTATTAATGTCCCTCAAAAACTAGAAATTAAGAAGTGCTTTTAAGGTCAAGTTTCAAGCTTCTCCCTGTCCCCATTTTACTTAATCCCTGCCCACATGCCCACATAAAGTTCTAGAATTCCGTTATAGGTTACTTCTGATAATAGTTAATTTCATATTTGATTTTCTCTAGATCCTTTGGAATCTCCACTAAAGGATGTCTTCAAAGATAGTCACCACTAGTAGTAATGGTGACAGCAATTATTATGATTGCTTACATTCATAGGACACTTTTGCATACCAGGCCCTGGGCTAAGTTCCTTAAGTAGATTTTCTTCTCATGAACGAATGAAGTACATATAATTATTGGCTCAATTTTATCACTATTAAACCAATGCTACATACATTAGTACCTTAGAATGGCAGAGTCAGAAATCACAACCAAACAGGATGAATTTCACAACCTGATCTGGATGCTTCTATTACACTGAGGAAGATATGTAAAAAATGGACAGTAATAAACATGTGAACATATGTTATATTGGGAAGACATTATTCAAGAAATAGCATTTTTCTTAATCTAGGTAAATTTCCGTATTTGCTGAAATTTTAGTTCTTTGGTATTCTGTTTAATTTTGAAATTTTGAAAGGAAAGAATATATTTAGGAAAGAAATAGTTCTTGATAGCTTAAGTCAATGACCCTGCATGACCCTAGCTTCCGTGTTTTACCTTTTTGATTTTCTAGTAAAACCGAGGATTGTTCTGCTGTGATAATTATCCTATCTAAGTTCTGTTTCTCCAAACTGTCTTTATTTCTTTGGAAAATGTACCACAAGTGTTTGAATTACCAGTTATGAAAAGTCTGTGTGTGTGTGTGTATGTGTGCCTGCGTGTGTGTTTCCTGCCTCTCCTCCAGCACTTCTATTAGAGAACACTGCATTGAATGCAGCTGGTAAACAGAACAATGTGCCCAAACCAGCACAGTTTCGCTGATTTACTTGGCTGTTGATTTTTCAAACCCTTTTCAATCTCCATGCTCTATTTAAGCAATAGCTTTGATAAAGTGGTGGTGAGTGTGACTCCCAGGGAATAACAAAGATTCATGAAAAAATAAAAGTCAGGGAAGCTTTGCCCCCTAAGGAGCACAACAATAACTTTTCAATACAGAATAAAGGGTTTCACATTATTATCCTTGAATAGCATTCATCCTGACAAACCAAAGTGGCTAGTGAGAAAAGAGGCTTGGCTGGATTCCACTGATATGACCCCAACACACTAGATGACCAAACTAAAGAGCTATTTCTAAGCTGAATGCTCAAGTGAATATAACTCAATCTTCTAAAAATTCAAACTAATGAAACTACTTTATATATTTTCAAATACTAGAAATGATGCCTGTTTTATTTCTGATATTCAGTTATATTTTCCACAGCATTAATAGCAAAATGAGAGAGAGGCTCAGCAGAGCTCTGCTGTTTTCCCTGTTCTCCAATTCCACAAGAAAATATCTTATAAACATCCTACAACAAACATATGATGTCTAGAATCTGGGGGGAAACTAGCAATAGTATAAAACTAAAGGGGTTATAAAAGAGAGGCAATATTGATCATGAACTATTTTTTTTTTAATTTCCAGAACTTCTTTCAGTTAACCTGTTTTTGCAAAAAAAAAAAAAAAAAAAGAAAGAAAGAAAAAAAGAAAAACCCACTAAAACTAAAATACCTTTTCCCTTAAAACTTTTATTAGAATTAATGTGCATACATTTTTTCAAATCTTTTGGAATTTTCTAAAGTGCCACTCATAGTCACGATTGGGCTCAGCAAGTCTGACGATATGGTCTTAGCTAAGCCAGCAAAGCAAGGCAAATTAACTTAGAACTTTAAGAATAACCATCAAAATTAACTTTGCAAATAGACATGCAAATAGATATATAGGTCATGAATTAGGTAATTATCCTATCCTGACCCTCTGAGATATAAATCTAGTTCTAGCTTCTCGCCAGTTTTACAACCTAGAAATGTCTTTCTCAAGGATCTGGGAACTGTCCCTTAGAAAATTTCAAGAGAGAAAAGGACTTGGACTTCCAGCCTCTGTGGAATGGCAGGAGTCTACTTCTAAAATTGACAATTAACAAACACATGTGGCCTGCTATACATCCCCAGTACTTTCTCACAAGCCCACCCCGTGCTTAGAAACTCTTCCACCTTTTGTTTCAATGAACTTGAAGTTGAGTTCAGTCTCTCTCCACTATTACAATAGTATTGGCTTCTATCGCAATAATTTTAAATAAAGTATTCTTGCCTATTTTATCCTGTCTGGTGCATTTGTTTCTTTGATGGATTCCAGATACTTTTGCATATATATATATATATATAAATTGAAGGCAACCAAATATCCTCAGAACAAACCATCTATTATTGGTGATACCAACATTAGAACTTACCAGAAAACATTTGCCTTGTAAGTTAATACAAGATGTTTCCATCTAGATTCTTTTAAGACTATAGCATTTGTCCACCTAGAAATTTTTTTTTCTTTCAGAGACTCCTCTACTACTTAATCTCCTACAGTTACTTCTCCTAGAATTCCTTTTTGTGTGTATTCTTGTTCTGTTTTGCTGTCAGAATTACTCCTTAACAAGTACTATAACCCTACCGCAATAACCTACCTACTGTATATTTAATTTGACACACAAATATTCTGATCCTGTGACATATATCCTAAAGGTGACAAGTCTGATAGAAACTTCTGCACATTATTCTGCTAGAATTCTAACTTTAAATCTAACCCTTAAGTTTCAATTTCTTAATGCAGATTCATTTTCCCAAACAAGGAAATCTTTAAGTCTCCCATTGGCCCATGCTCATAAAAATGTCCTCCAATTGTTTTTCTTCCCTAGTTCATGGCAGTCACTTTGTGGTTGATAATATAGCAAATCAAGTAGCAATCAGAATAATGAGCAGCCACCAGTTGGAGTAATAGTTGGCGCTACATAGTGTTAAAGATTGTTCTCACTAATCAACTAATAATGACATGGCTGCTTCCATCACACAAAACAAAATTCCCTCAGTTGTGCAACACAATTATTACTAATAACCTCTGAAACCTTCGTGTGCTTAAAGACACCGTTTCAGAGATCATCTGGAGACCTATCAGAGGATAAGCCAGGGAAGACAAAAATCTACCAGATGGAGATTACTCTTTAGTAATTAACTAGACATTGCTCCTTTGGGTCCATAACATTTCTAACATCGTGAGGCATTTCCTTTAGCATAATGATGCATCTATATTAATATATTACATTGGGAGCAGCTAGGAGATAGTCTTAAATATTAAACATTTCACACATGAATTATATTATTAACCTTTCTTTAGTTTTATTTTTTTAAAGGTATGCTAAAATGACATTCAATAAATAAGTTCTGAGGCATTAATATTAAAGGAGAGCCAATGAATTCAGACTCATGACAAAATGTGTATTTGTTCTTTCCTCAAGAGACACATACCTTCATGATTATTAATACAGTAGCTAAAGATTTGCTTTGAAATGGAGAAGCTGGAAAGACTTGGAGTAGACAATAAGTCACACCTTAAAGAACCGTTCTCTTCCTGTGTGGGTACCAGGCTGCTCTGAGGTGCAAGGTTAGATGACAGATGAGCCATGACATCCTTGGTGACACAGACATTCCACATCTTGTTTCAGGAAACATTTAAGAGGAGGCGGTAATGCTCGTTCTCTGAGGTAGTCAGAGTTTCATTAGGTTAAAAATGCCATCCTCCCATTTGTCACCGTTAAAATTTGTGGCGAAAAGCGTAAAAACACATTTATGTTTGAGCTCAATGCTTTCTGACAGGCTGACAGACAGCTGTGTTTTGTTGGTTTTGAAATGCAGATTTGGCAGAGATACACCATGGTGTCATTATTCCAAGCCTTATAAGGCATTTTGCCTGTGTGACAGCTGGTTGCCTCAAGGTCATTTTGCTAATACCCCAAGGTTAGGGCCTTAGTACTGTGTGAAGCTCTGCAGTTGTTAATTAACCCTTTCATACTGGCAGAGAATTTGAAATACTCTAATCCTTACTTGAATATTTTACAATGGTTCATTTCCCTGTCAAAACTATTTCTCAGGGAGGAAATTCAGATTTCAATAAGCTTGCTCCAAGGAAAACCATAGTAGAGAGGGTGGAATGATGTTTGAACGGTACCTGTTTTACCAAAGGAGAACCAGCAGACACTGGTGTTGTAATTGAATGACCACATTCACTTCTCTATAGCAACTATTAAGGGACTTGGGACTCCTTTCCTAGAGATGGGGAAGAAGCCTTGGCAATTTAATGTGGCTTGTTCTAGGACTTTGCAACTGGGAGTATGGTCCTTGGGGCTGCAGCAGGAGCAGCATCTGGGAACTTACTACAAACACTGAATCTCAGGTGCCTCCATAACCTACTGAGTAAAAATCCATATATTTTAACAAAATTCCAAAGAGACTAGTTATGCACTCTCCCGGGACACACAGCTAATAAGCAGCAAGTCAAGGCTGTTTTCAAATCCATCTTGATTTAGCACTGTATTAATCTCATACTCTTTTCTGCATGATATGCCATTAGTCAGCACCTGCATTGCTGTTTTTGTTGGTTGATTTTTACATATTTTCCAATGATATATGGCCAGGAGTTCAAGAACTTTACTTGGAGTAAAAGCTAGTCCAAAGTTAGATTTTTTTTCAGGTCCTTTTACTTTCTCCAATGCCAAGTTTTGATAATAGTGGTATCTCAAATCAAAGAAAAACAATCAGTGGTAAGAAATAGGGGCTTGGGACCAGCAGTTGGTGTAACGGCTATGTCACTGGACTCCGATGTAGTCGACCGCGGTTCAAGTCATGGATCTGGTGGCTTAAACTCACGCCAGGTGCATGTGTGTGTGTGTGTGCCCAAGATCCCTAGAGGAGAATGGAAGGAAATGGATTGCGGCGTGGCCATCTCCCCTGGGGAGTGATTTCTCGCTTTCTGTCTCTCTGTCTTTCTGATGAGTGCACGTGCCCTATAGCAAAAACCTATCAGAAAAAAAAAAAAAAAGAGGAACTAAAAGAACTAGAGGCTTAAAAGTACAGCTCTCCCAAGTTCTGTGCATTTTAAGATGATTGTATGTGTAGGTGTGAGTCGGTGTGGGGTAAGAACATGATTAGAAACATAGTAATTATGCACACTAGTGTTAATATTTTAATGCATCATTGAATGGGATATAAAAGATAATTGGTAGTTGAAGCAATTGAAAAATTCCTGACAATTGAGCAGATCTCACTGTATACTTCATATTTTTTTCCACCAACTCACAAAATCTTGCTTTTTTTCTCCCTCTTTTGTTTTTCCTTTCCCTCTCTAATTTTGATTTATTATTTAAAAATATGAGGAACATGCCACACATCTCTTTATACATAGGTCGTAAGAGCTTATTTAGGGCTATTAAAAGTCAAGCTTGAGTATTTTTAAGTTGTGACTTTTACTTAAAACAAATGTGCATAAAGCTGATGAAATAACTTGTTTTAAAATATCATCTTTAGAAAATCTTATTACAGGAAAGTGTGAATTTAAATATATCTGGACAGACTTACTCTTAATATTCAAATTATTTGACTGGAATATATTTTTAACACAAAAGTCATTTTTCTTCAGTGGAGTATTTATGTTTATAAATACTCTCAACTTACCTTGTATCACAGCTAAAACATGAGTTAGCACCTTGTCTGTATCATTTTTCTTTTCTTAAACACAATCAGTTGGATTGGCCCTAAAGTCTAATCATTAAGGGAGCCAGATTCCACATAGCTGACTGCTATTCAAATCTTGGCCTTGAAGTTTGAAAAACACACTGGGCACATGTGCATGTGTGCCCTAAATCCTGATGGGATGAAGAAAAGAAGGAGAAGGGATTGTAGTATGATCGTCACTCACTGAGGGGTTCTTTCTCTCTCTCTCTCTCCCTTTACCTCTCCCTTTCTCTGTATAGCTCAGGGAGCTCCTATGTCCTCTGACAATTAAAAAAAAAAAAAAGAGAGAAGGAAAAAAGACAATCAACTTTACCAGAAGAAAGTTTATACTGTCTTTTGTGAGGTTGTGTCTAATTCTACTATCTCGATTGTTTCAAGGGATGATTTTTTTTTTTAACAATTAAACTATTTTAGCTTCCCAGATTAGATAGATTCAGAAGGGATAAACTCAGAACCATTATAAACTGGGACCCAAAGTACATCCGATACTTTTCCAATTCCTGGCAGCCCTGTGTCTTCTGTTTTCGCTGTCTCTGAGAAGCCCACTTATTCTCGGAGGCCCACCTCGAACTCACCGTCTACTGTTCCTACTCCTTAAATCTTTTCCTTGGCCAAGTACTTCTGTCGCTTTTATCACTCACTGTTTCTGTCATGAACTTTTATTTGGTTATAATTAATATTATCCAGTTAAGTCTCATCTTCTTTTCCTAAGAAAGACTGTATCTCTTAACAGAATAAACTTCATATCCCTATTTGTTCAGACACAGTACTGTGTTTAGGGTGGGGACTCAACCCTATATTTATTGATATATTTATTTGGAAAAAAAAAGATACTTCTACAGACATAAGGGGTGATTACAACACATGAAAGTAAGTTATTTCATCCTGTGATTATTCAGAAAAAGTTACATCTTTCTTCTGTCCTTTGTTATCAGACATTTAAACAGACATACATTAAGAATGGTTGCTAATAGCTTGAGGTATTGGAAAAATGTCCCGGCAAAGCAGTATAAAGAAAATGATTAGAATTATGACAGATCCATGACTTGAGCACATTTTTAACATCTCTGACTCTCAAATGCATTATATACAGTGGCATATGTGCCACTAACTTTATATAGGCTTTTTCAGATGTTAAATAAAAAGATACATTAAAAATTGCATGGTAATTTTAATTTTAATTACCATTTTCACAAATTTCTTTTGTGAAATGAAAATACACCATGAATATTTGTTGCCAAGCAGAGTAATACAGTATCTATATTCATGTCTAGTGAACATTGCAAAATATATCTTGATCCTAGTGAAAGGTCCAAATAAGCTAGGAAAGGTCCAGTATATACTATTTTCTTATATTGTTATTATAGTCAGACACAGTGTTAATCATTTAAATAATAATTTTTGTAACTTTCTTAAAACTGTTCAAACCTTCGGAGCAATATTATGAAGTTCTAATGAGAAATTGAAAATTTAAGTAACTTGCTCAAGGCCATCAACCTAATGGAATTAATCAAATAAAACTAAAGGAGATGAAACTTAAAAGCAATTTTATTTCTGTTTTCTGATGTTCCTTTAAGCTATGGATAAAGTCTTTCTATTGCTCCTCGATAACAAGAGTTTTTTGGTGACTGGCAGTTAGAAAACAGTCTGGGTCAACTGGTTTTAAAAATATTTTAATGTATTAATTGAAAACACACACTCTCACATAATCATCAAAGCTTCCAACTGGATTGAAGGTAAAGCTTGTTTCCACATGCTCTGGCTCCAACCAGTTATCAAAGGAAAGGGGCAATGGTCAACCTCATTTCTCCTGTCACTCCCTCCCCCACTGTATAGCCACACCTTTGACTTCCTTCATGGTGTGAATCCGAACTACGGTGGCTTATGTAGAGAGTACTGTGTGACACCAAATGGATTCTGTGATGATAATATTGCCCTGAGTAGTAAAAAGTACAGTGTAGACACCCCAATTCCTCTTGCCTGCCAGAATGAAAAGACACAACAGGAACACCCTATAGGAGTAACAAAAACACACAGGCCTGATAGCTCTAGACGTGCTGGTCCATGTAAGTATAGAGAGGGACAGACTCACTTTGTGCTAATCTAAGAGACTGCCTACCTTGGGGCAGAAAAGGAGATGGCCCTCTCCAAGCCACTTTGTCATTTTCTCCTGGCCCTCTGACCAGAGCACATCACTCTGAGAGATTTGAGGACCTTGGTACCCAACTCTGCTTGAGACTTGCTACCTTTGTTCCAGTCTCAGTGCCCATCCTCAGACCTTTCAGGAGACCTCCATGGGTGAATTGGACCGGCTTCCTTCCCTTGAAGGTAGATGCTTGGGACGACTGGGGACACACTACCAGCCCTTTCTGCTTCAGAGACTGCTCATCAGGATGATGAGCTAGCATGAGATGTTCTTATCCCTTGATCTGACTGCTTTGCTATGCTAAATTTTATGCTATGCAATAAAGTGTGACAGTGAAAAAGACACAAATCCTTCTGGAGTTTTATTCCCTATTTTGCAACAATTGGTGTAGGAAGCAGGGTTTCATTAATGGGATCTGCATGACAATTTCAAGTCTCTATTTAACTTAAATAATTGGCTAAAAATTAAACCATTTGGACAAATTGAATACAGATCTCTTGAAAGCCATGACCTCACATCCACCAATTTACTCTGGCTTCCCTGGAAACAGAGTGGAAAAGGAAACTCCCTAAGCCATGCAGACTTAAAGAGAAATTGGTCAGAGGGTGAATTCTCTTTTTTATGTTGGCAGGTTGAACAGACCTAAGCCAAGCAGATGGCCATAAGAGAACTGTTGGAAGTCCAAACAAAAACTTTGAGAAAATTGTTAAAGAAAAATAATTCTGGGACAAAGCCAACTACGAGTTCTTGTTTGCAAAATGCTTTTAAGATTAGCAAATTTAAAGCAGAAAAAATTCGATAACATAAAAAAAATTAAAGTGAGTGGAGACTTAGAGTTTCCTACATTAAAGACCTATATAACATAGTGAACCGGTAAGCCTGAAATCTAAAAACCAAAAACAAACAAACAAAAACAAAACAACAACAACAAAAAAACTGTCTGTTTGGGCTCAAATAAATGATAAGAAAGGCAATGCTGACCAGTTGCTGGGTAATTTAAAATTTCCAAAAACTGTTCAAAAAGTAGCCTGAGCCTGCTAACTTACCTGTAAGTACCCCATGGTATGATCAAAGCAAAGTAGTCCCAAAGAAATTACTCACCAAAGCCATGGAAGATGTTGAAGTAGATTTAAAATACCTAGAAACTTGAATTTGATAATTAAAAGAGCAGGCAAAAGTAAAGTCCTGGAGCTCCTATTGACTATTGAGCAATTAGATAAAGGCAAATAGAAAGAAAAAGTGCTAGCAAAAAATAATATTAAAAATTTTAAAAATAATCTATTTAACCATTACCTTGGAGAAATGGACCACCATCTGGAGGATATTGGAGACCATGATGACCATTGAGGAGAGGGAATTCATAGCCAGAACATCAGTAGATAAGAAAAAGCTAACTTATGAAAGTAAGCAAAACAAGACACCAGCAGACATAACAGAACAAACAGAATTTAACAGGCCAGAATAACAAAAACAACAACAACAACAAAATATTAGATTTTTGCCAACAGGGATTGTCATAGAGAAAAATAATGGTTACAAATTTGGAATTCCAAGTCAAGAAATGCTCCAAGTATCTAGCCTAGCAGAACAATCATCATGAAATAATAAATTAGTAGAAATTAGTATACATCATCCAAAAGTTAGTCTCACTTTATGGGAACTGGGTAAGTCAAGCATGAAGAGAAGTAAATACCTCTGGTGACCCTAGTTATTTAGATCAAGCTCAGAAAATTGCTAACCTGGCCATGATTATGATAGGCATGGCCAATATCTAACACCATTTGCAGTGCTCACCACAAATGAAATAGAAGGAGTTATCCTTATGGGAGCACTAGGCATCTTAAAATACCATATGCTAATGCAATTAGTGGAACCACCATGACGCAAAACATAGTGGATGTGCTAAAATTAAATGCAGAACCAAGGGGAACTCCTATGATTATTTTCCCAGCAAGAATTTATTTTTAACCTTCAACACAAGAATCACACCTAGAACTCATTACCAATGAAATTGACCACTAACTCTCTCAATCCAAATAAATAGTCTTGGCAAACACACCACATTACACACTATTGCCTACTTTGAACACACAGGTGTGGTTAATTACAAAATCATTATTTATGATAAATGTCTACATTTTTAAAAGGTGATAAACATCACAACTATCTTCCCCCACAATGAAACAATATATTACACATTCCGACACAAGAAATAAATACAGATATTACCCACCAAGTTGGCACAGAAGCATATCTGAAATTCAATGGATATATAAAGAAGAACTAGACAAACACATCCCAAATCATCTTAACAACACAGAAATCATCCATGATGACACAACGTCTTAACAATTACATAAAACCATAAAAGATAACAAAATGTTGTAGCAGTATTAAACACAAATGTATTAGTGATGACCAAGGTTATTGAGGGAATTAATACTGCATGTTCTTTCTTTCAACTTACCAAAAAGGCCCTTATGACAGCACCTTGAAAAGGTGATTGGCCTACCTGGAACCCACTAAATTGGATTAAATCAGGATTTCAAAACATTTTTAATACTATATGGTCACATGTACAAAATGTTGCTATTACCATACTTATTTTCTTCCTAATTAATATTTTTTGAAATATTTTATAATAAACTAATACACTAGAGGAATAATTTACAAAAAAATTAAAACTTTTGCTAGGTTTGTATGCCTGGGCTATGGTATTTGGTATGCGTTTATACAATAGATTACTATGTAATGTTAAAATAGGATTTTGATGTTTGATTATATTACTTTGGTCATTGCTTACTTTTTTTCTGTTTTTTGAAACTTTAATATTTTTTTCTTTTTCTTCCTATTTCTTTTATACATTCAATCATGCTACCCAGCTTACAAAGTGAATATTCCAACATATGTACATTTCTCACCAGTCCAGTTCACCATACTAGAAAGATATCTTCCTCTACTCCTTCACCTGCCCTCTTGCCACACTGTATCTGATGTTCACAACCATTTACTTAGTTTTATCATTGCTTATTTTCTTTTGATTTGTGATGATGCATAGAAAGCTACTATGTATGAGACTCTAATATTTTTTTAAGAATTGGGGGTAGATTGTAGAAAGCATTATGTTGCACAAAATGGACTCTGTAATAACAAGATTGCACTGAACATAACGAATAAATAAATAAATGTGATATGTACACCCTGATTCCTCCAGAATGAAAGGACACAACAGGAACAACTTATAGTAGTAACAGGAACACGCAGACCTGATAACTCCAGACATTCTGGTCCACCCAAGTGGAGAGGGATAGATTGCCTTGTGCTTATTGAACAAACTCTGCTCGCCTTTGGGAAGAAAAAGAGCCTGTTCCAAAGCCATTTTGCCATTCTCTCTTGGCACCTAGATCAGAGAACATTGCTCCTGGATACTCCAAGATATTTGTAGACCTTGGTACCTGAGACCCTGCCCAAGACTACCTTTGTTCTGGCTTCAGCATATACTGGGACTATTCATCAGTCCTCCATGAGTAGATCAGACTGGCTCCCTTCCTTCAAAGGTAAACACTTGGGACATTTGGGAACCTACAACTGGCTCTTCTGTTCCAGAGACTACTCAGGGTGATCATCTAGCATGAGTTATTCTCACCCCTTGAACTGACTGCTTTGCCATGCTAAATTTATATTATGCAATGAAGTCTAACATTATAGAAAGACACAGATGTGTCTGGGGTTTTATTCCCTTGTTCATGACACCTGAGAAGGCCTCTATACTCATATACTCAAGTTCTCATAAACAAACCACAGTCTCACTTTAGAGTCTGCTTCCTTAAGAAATTGCTGAGTTATTGGAGTAGGCAAAGACTTCTTAAGCAAGACCCTTAAAGCACAGGCAATAATCCCCAAAATAGACAGGTGGGATTTCTTTATAATAAGGAGTGTCTGCACAACAAAGGACACCATAATTAGTGTGAATTGACACCCCTAGAAATGGGAGAGAATTTTTGTTAACCGTGCCTCGGATAAGGGATTGATGACCAGAATACACAGGGAACTCAAGCAGCTTACCCAGAAGAAAATCATTAACCCAATTAAAAGATGGGAAAATGAGCTAAATAAACAACTCTCTAAGGAAGACAAATGAACGGCCAAAAAAAGCATATGAAAAAATGCTCAACATCCCTCATTGTAAGGGAGATGCAGATCAAAACCACAATGAGATACCACCTAGTCAGAATGGTGAAGATTTAAAAAAAACAAATAATGATAAGGGCTGGAGAGGATGTGGTGAAAGGGGGAAACTCCTACACTGTTGGTGGGAATGTAAACTGGTCCAGCCACTGTGGAGAACAATATGAAGATTCCTCAAAGACCTTCAAATAGAACTATCATATGCCCAGCAATTCTACTCCTGGGCATCTACAAAACAAAACAAAACAAAACAAAACAAAACAAAACAACCAGGAGAGTACTCAATCAGAAAAGTGCCTGCACAACTATTTTTACTGCAGCATTATTCGCCATTACTAAAACAGGGAAACAACCCAAATGTCCACAAACAGATGAATGGATTGAAAAATTATGGCACATAGACTCCGTGTAATACTATACAGCCATAAAAATCAACAAGGTCCTGGAATTTGGTAGAAAGTGGACGAATATGGAAGATTTGTTGCTGAGTGAAGCAAGTCAGGCTATGAAGGAGAGACATCGTATGTCTCCCTTAACATATACCGACTGTCTACACTCTATGGTAGAGACTGAAAGACTGGAGAACATAAAAGCATTAAAAATTGTAATGGATGCTAGAGACAAAGTGGAAAGAGTATGGGAGGGGAAGAGCATAGGAAAGGAAAACTGGAGAGGTAAGACACTTCTGGGACACAGATAAGATTTTATATCTCTTGACAAGGATATGTATAATAGTCTCAACTGGGCTGGACTGAGGTGTATATCTTGCTGGTAAAGTCTCTTCCCAATTTAAATGATGTATAGAGTTTTAATGCATGAATAATAATATAAAAAATTTTAAAAAGATTTAAAAACTGTAACATAATATCATCAGGATATAGATAATCCTAGGATTATAATTACTTCATGGAAGAAAACATGAGAAAATTATACTCCCCAAATTAGACCAGTCACGTCAGACACCTAATGATAAGCTTATTTTGACAGTGTTTTTAAAAAGACCCAGTATTAAAAGAATAAACATCTTCTTGGCAGAAAAAAAATAATTTTGACATATGAAAGATGACATATATTGACAAAATAGTTTAGTTCCAAATATATAATAATCATAATAGATGATCATTATATGAAATAACTACTGGTTAATAAATAATCAAAAGTTTAAATAAATAAATAAATAAATAAATAAATTGCTGAGTCATAGCCAATCATGGCAGCCATACTTTCGTCAAGCAAACCACACCGTTTAAACAGTGCATACAGATAAACACCAAGCGGGAACCAGCAGTTAGCATAATGGCTATGTCGCTGGACTCCCACGTAGTTGACTGCGGTTTGCGTCCCGGACCCAGTGACTTAAAACTCACGCCGGGCGTGTGTGCGTGCGTGCCCAAGATCCCGAGAGGAGAGTAGAGGAGAAGGGATTGCGGCGTGACCATCCCCCCTGGGGGGTGATTTCTTGCTTTCTGTCTCTGTGTCTCTCTGTCTGGCGAGCGCACACGCCCTATAGCGAAAACCTCTCCAAAAAAAACAGGTAAACACCAAGCTGCAATTAACTGAGTTGTTTCTCTCCTTCACTTCTCTCATTTCTGTTTTCTGTACATCACTTTCCTTTTCCTGCCCATAAATGTTACTCAGCCATGCTGTGCCTTGCAGCTCCTCAGAACCAATTCTGGGGGTCACCTGATTTGCAAACTGTTCTTTGCCTTATTAAACTCTGCTTAATTATGACACAGAGATGTGGGGGTGTAGGGGTTATCAGGCCAGTGCCTGCAACAGGACGTGGGTTCTTGTCCGCAGCTCATGAAGAATTAGAGGCATGGACAGAGAGAGGGCATGTCAAGCAGAGTTTATTAAGAGGGAAGGAAAAACAGTATTCCCAAGCAGGGAGTGGGTCCTGGAAAATGGGATGCCAAAAAGGAGCTGGAGTAGGGGTTTTAATCTTGGTCAGAGGGGCTTTGTCGGGGCTTGTTTTCAGGTGGGGCTTCTACATGGTTTCCCTCGTGGTGGGGCACATGTTGGGTGGGTCAGTTATTGCTTTCCTAATTTTGGAATGGGTATGAAGTTCAGGAAATTTTCTTTAAAAGTTTGGGCCATAAAATCTATCATCTTATCTTCCCAGAATGTGGTGGGGCCCAAAAAAAGCCTTCGTTTTTGGTCATTCTGCCTAGGTTAATCATTGAGTCACTGCTACAAGCTGTTTTGTGTGAACAAAGAGTTCAGTGACAGCTGAGCTGTTGTGACTCTAAACTAAAACTTAGTCATTTTGTAATTCCATTTTAGGCCTATACCCTAACTATATTCCTAGGGTTCCTGTCTCTTACATCAATTGTATTTCCGTAAAATATTTATTTTAGCACTGGTAATAAGAAATGAGGGGAGAGAGGAAGTTAAAGGGTGTAGAAGTATTTTTTGGTTAGTATGTTATAAAATTGGTTTTCTGGTCTATGGCATGGGAGATGTTCAAAGTTCCTTTTTCGGTCTGGCACTTTCATGAAGACTTTGGCGATCACCTTGACTAGTCCCATGTAATATTTCTAATGTTTACTCACCTCCAATGTCCTCAGTCTTGATAAGTGCATTCATTTCTTGCAGTCACTAACTTCTTCAGACCCTAGGAAATCAGTTATTTAATTTGGTTTTAGCTCAGTCAACTATAAGTAGCTTAGGATGATCCCAACACATTTCTCCTTTACATTGCCATAGCTGCTAGTTCACTCATTCCTTATGTCGTAGATTTCCTAGGCAGGAGAAAGATTAGTTCAGGGTGCCTTATTACCACTTAAACATACAAACTGTCTGAATGATTCTTAACGACCTTCATAAAAATCCCCCATATATACCTTTTCCGCCACACCCAATCAGCAGCAGCACACTGCTTCTATAATTTTCATATAAATGCGCTGTTTAAAAGTTGCTAAGATATTTTAGACTAAATCTTTGCAAAATTAACATATGGTTTGAAATTAAAAATTAAAGCAATCAAGTTTTAATTGAACCTAGTCTGTCTATGGTCATGCTCTTTCTACTTATAGAGAAAATTGGGTCAAGTTTTATTTGGGTCAACGGCTCACTTAGGTTCAGAGGTATTTCAGAGTGATTTTTGAAATATTCATATACATGTCAATCAGAGAAGACAGCAATGCTTTCTTTTTGTATCACTTTTGATGAAATCCAATTATACTTTCTCATTTCCAGCCCCATTATATAACTAAAAATAATGTATCCTTTGAAGGAATCAATTATAGGAATTGCTAAAGTATTATTTAAAGCACATGATTATAAAATATATAACTTCAAGAAAACAAAAACCATAAGGCTTCTAAAATAGATAATGATACAGAAAGGCTACATTCTTGAGAAAGTGCCATGTAGATGAATCCATAGCTGTAATGGGGAAGAAACAAAGAAAAAAGTTATATATATATATATATACACACACATGACACATTTTTGTATGGAAATACATAGAAAAATACATCATGATTTTCCAGATGATCTAAAAATTATGCACACACACACACACACACACACACACAATGATGCATTTAGGATAGACATTTAAACTATTCAGGAAAATATTTCATCCTTTCTTATGTAATCTAATATGGCAGATTCCAGAAGACATTAAGAATAAGATATGAGTAATTATGAGTAATGATATATGAACTTCACTAAAACTCCTGAAATCTGCCAATTTATAGAGACAGCGGGTGGAAGACTAGATAAAGGAAATAAATGGGACAGGAGGCAGAAAAAAGAGTGACATTTTTGTATACTTGGGCACAACTCAGAAGAAATAATGGCACCACTTAAATTGCAACACTTTCAAGAGTTTGATCATCATTTACCGCAGAAAATACTTTAGTATGTTTCCCTTTGGCACACTTAAATTATTCAGTCTCTGGAACTAATCAAATGGAAAATAAAAGTTCCATTTAAGTTTCTATTATAATTTTGGAATTATGCACTGAATATTACTTAAAGGTTTTCATTTTTACTCCTGCGGCTCACCATCTTTCTTTTGATAGTTGACTCTTACGTATAAGACCTGTCCATACCTGTAAAGGAAAGGAGTAGATGGTAGTGATGGGTAGGAGGGGAAAAGGGAAGAAACGTTTAACAGAAAAAAAAGAAGGTTAAGTTTTCTGTTGAAAATGATGTATTTGGGGCCGAGAGGTGGTGTGATGTTAAGGCACTGGACTCCCACATGGTTGACTGTGGTTTGCGTCCCAGGTCTGGCAGTTCTTTCTCCCTCCCTCTCTCTCTCTCTCTCTCTCTCTCTCTCTCTCACACACACACACACACACACACACACACACAGTGCCCTATAGCAAATTAAAACAAACAGAATAGATAAATAAATAAAAAGAAAATGATGTATACAGTAATATCCTTGATTTGAGTGTAATGTATTACACATAAATGTTGAAAAGCCATATTGTGCACTATAGAGATATACAATGAGGAAATCTGAAATAAAAGCAGAAAAAATAATAAATTACAGTTTTAAATGTAAAATAAATAAATTTTTAAGTCCCAGGCAAAATTGGTGGAGGAAGAGAAATATTTTTAAAGTTATATGTAACTGGTCATCCATAAAGCAAAATAAAATAAAATCTACCACTGAGTCCTCATCTTAAAAAAAGACCTATCCATAGATTTTATATACTACATCAAAATTGAAAAATATTCATATACAGTAACTTTATTTTTTAGTTAAAATTTTCAAATTATTGCTTGTTCTTAGTGTTTTGCCTAGGGCGTGTGTACTCACCAGAGAGAGACAGAGAGAAGGAAAGTGAGAAATTATGCCCCCATGGTGCATGGCCACGCTGCAATCCCCTCTCCTCTATTCTCCTCCTGGGATTTTGGGCACACATGCCTGGCATGATTTTTAAGCCATAAGATCTAGAACTTTAACTGCAGTTGCCCATGTGAGAATCCAGCACCTTAACCGCTACACTGACAGCTGGCCCTATGCTATAAAATGTTATGTAGCCATCTTATTTAAAACTCTTGTGGTAAAATTATTAGTAAGATACCTTCCCATAGCAAGTATATAGTAAATGCTAGCATTTATTATAATTGCTAATATGTTTTATATATTCTAGCACTAGCATCTGTTACAGAAGCACCACCAAATATTTTCAACACTAGAGCCAATAAATCTATAAGATCAAGTTTACATTATGTACAAATTTCTTTTCAAGGATAGGCTTCTGCTCACATTTTCTAGGCATTCATCACAATTATTATCATATAGACTTATACTCTTTTTATTTCCACATTATTAAAATTTCACCTTTTCGGAATGGCATTTCAATGATTACAATTATAGGTATCTCCTCTCTTGGCATCAATAGTCTTTTCCTGAAAATCAGCCGAAGTGCAAACTAGAGCCATATTTCCATTACTTTAAATTAGAAAAATTATAATGGATTACATATTGACCAAAAACTCATGAGTGGCTTAATCTTCACTAAATAGTAGTAACTCATGAGTGGCTTAATTAATCTTCACTAAATAATAGTAAAGTGTATATATGTGTATATATATATATATATGTGTGTGTGTGTGTAAAAAAATGATGCTCACATTTTAGGATAGAAATTGCTTATAAGATAATTTATTAAAATAAAACATTTTCCTCCTTTACCCATCATACAACACCTTCCACAGGGTCTGGTTACACTGTGATCTTCTTCCAGTCCTCCAGCTCACTGGATCTTGGATGCTTATACACATGCTTGGCTGTTTTAGGTTAACAAACTGGAGATTCAAGCCATGTTCAAATACGGGATCCAGCCCCTCTTGTGAAATGTGCATTATTGCTGTGCTACAGAGTCAGCCTCTAAGATAATTTATGTTCATAAAGTATCCTAATGAATTTTATCTTTTTTTAATTTTAAAAATTTTTCTGGAGGGGGCATGTACTTGGTACAATCACTTGCCCAAGAGAGACAGAGAGGGTGAGAAAGCACCTGCTTGGGGGAATGGCCACACCACATTAGTCATGTAGGATCTAGCCACTTTCACCACAATACCAGAGGCTGGCCCCTCAATATTATTTTTAACAAAGAATTCTTAGGTGATTACAGGCTGTAGTTCTAATAACTTATTGGTATTTTAAAAGATTCAAAAGTATTTAAACATGATTCTAATTTTCTATTTAGAAAGATTTTGCATGTAACAATATTTTGCATATAACATAATATTTTGCATATAATATAATATTTCTGGATATATAGAAATAAACCAACTGAGGGACCAGCAGATGGCATGGTGGTTAAGGCACTGAACTCCCCCATGGGGAGTGATTGATATATCAATCACAGTGTTACAATATTGTTCTACACATTTTTAAAAGTAACATATTGATTTTGGGGGTTATGGAAATACAAAATTTTACTAACATAATGTCAGAAGAAAATATTGCATTGAAACATATGTTACATAATGCTGAGTATTAAAAACCAAGACATGGCACTTTTTACTTCCACTCTGATATGCAAAGGGCTTAGAAGTCATTACTTCCGTCCTGTCTACAAGAAACAAACCGAAAATCAACAATTTTTTTTTTGAGATTTTTGCTGTAGGGTGCATATGCTCGCCAGATAAACAGAGACAGAAACAAAGAGAGACGTCACGCTCCCGGGGGGAAGGCTACACCTCAATTCCTTTTCCTTCCTTCTCCTCTCAGGATTTTGGGCACACACACATGGCAGGCATGAGTTTTAAGCTGCTGGTAAGGGACTCAGGGATCAAACCATATTCCACTATGTGGGAGTTCAGCAGTGTGCCCATTATGCGATCTTTTGGTCCCAGAAAAAACAACTTTTTAAGATCCAGTAGAAAAAATGTGTCATCAGAAAACCTGACATCCTCCAAACAAGAGAGGAAGAATCCCAGCTTATAGAGAAATTTTGCTAGATACAGGAATAGGTAGAAATTGAGAAAGTAACTGAATAGCTTAACAGAGATTGAGGATTGACTATGGGTTTGGGGTAGATAGGTCACCCTTATAATTTTTCTGATTTAAATAGTGAGAAATATGACTCTAGGTCAGATATTGGCTGATTTTTAGGAAACACTACTGATGACAAGAGAGAGAGGGATAACTATAATTGTAATTGTTGAAGTGCTATTCTGAATGGGTAAAATTTTAATAATGTGGAAATAAAGTATGATAAGTCTGCAAGATAAACACTGAGATAAATGTTTAGAAAAGATGAGAACACTGGTGGTCAAAAAATAAATAGTACATTATCTAGACTTGATCTTATGGATGTATTGACTGTTCTGTTAAATTTATTAATTATCTCTTCCACAACTGATGGAAGAGTTTAGCTTGTGAGATAAAACTTCCTTGGGGTCCAGTGTTGCCATTTTCCTTACCATTTTCATGACTCTAACTATAGGAGGAGCTCTCCCAGGGTGTCATGGTGAAGATATACCTACTCATTTTTCTTTTCCCCTATCCAATATTTACTTCTTTATTAAGACACAAATTCTTAAAATTCAAAATTACAAGGAAAAAAACAGTTAAGATATGAGCAGAAGTTCTGTAAAGTTACTAAACCAAAGAAGATAAACAGATGGTAAGCAAAAAAAAAAAAAAATGCTAATAGCATGTAATTAGGCAATTTCAAATGAAAACAACAATAAGATGTTACTATACACCTACTCAAGTATCTAAAATCCAAAATGCCAATAGTCATTGTTACGGGAATGCAAAATTCATAGCAGTTCTGGAAGATTGTCTTGCAGTTTCATACAAAGCTAACCATAGTTTCACCATACTCTCTAATAATTGTGTTTCTAGTTATTTATTCAAAAGAACTGAAAACTTATGCCCACAAAAAGCCCTGCACAGAACTGTTTATGGTAGATTTACTTAATAATTCAGTTGCTCAATACTGTAAGGAGCCAAGATGTTAGGTGAATGAACAAACTATGGCACCTTCATAGACTGGAATATTATTCTGGACGAAATAGTCAAAGACGCTGACAAAAGACAAGAAAAATCTTAAACGTAGATTGCTTAGTGAAAAAGCCAGTCCAAAAAAAAAAAAATCTACGTATTTTATGATTCCAACTATTTGGCCCTAGGAAAAAAGCAAAATTGTGGCAACTATAAAAGGACCAGTAGTGGCCAGGATTTTGGTGGAGGAAAGGAAGAATGAATAGGTAGAGACCATGGTGTTTTTAGGGCTGTGAAACTCTCCTATATGACATTTTAATGGCCATATTAGTCATCTGTCCAAACACATAGAACCATAAGCTATGAACTTCAGCTATGTGTCTATATCAGTTCATCTCTGTAACAAATACACCACACCAATGCAAGGTATTCATAAAGGAAAATTGGGAGCAGGGGAGAGAGTGACTATGTGGGACCTTTTTGTACTGTGTGTCAGTTTTCCATAAACTTAAAGTGATTCCAAAATCTGAACTCTATTAATAAAAAAAAAAAGAAATTGTAAGAACACCCAAGAGATGCAGTACCAGGAAAATATTTAAAACCCCAAATAAATTCTACTAAATAGCAATATACTTGTTTATTTAGTTTTCATACCCATATCCGATTAGAAGTCACTGATTAGAGATAAAATATTTTGATGGGAAGGTATGAATAAAGGTGCACTCAAATTATAAGGTAGCTGTCGATATCTATCTAGACCTATAATGGTCTAGAAAAATTTAGTGTAGTGGAAAATAACCCTAGATACGTTTGATAGCTATTAAGAGAGCATAACATTTATGACAATTTTATCTGTAAGTAAAAGAAAATTCAGACTTCCATATGTATCAATTTTGTAAACAGTTATCATCTCACATAATAAGAAATATTAATAGTGTATACCTCTAAGTTTGGTTTAGTCCATGGTATATCAATTATGAATGCTTTTATCTGTAGTGATAGAAATTCCAGAAGCAATGTCTCCAACAAAATAATGATTTTTATTTTCTTTCTGTACCAGTAAGTATAGACTTTGGCAGTCACAGAGATTGGCTCAGGTCTCAACTGTATCAGAATCAAAGTTCCGTGATTGTCTTACTCTTTTCTTCATGGTTGCTTTGTAAAGGCAAAATAGCTTCTTTGTCTATAGTAGCACATGATTTTTCCAATAAGGAAAGAAACAGGAAAAGAATAAAAGGTCTTGCACTTGCAATAAATGATAAGAATTGTTTGTTTTTTAAAGGTTTTTGCCATAGGGCTCATGCACTCACCAGAGAGAGATGGAAACAGGAAGGCCATGCCACAATCCCTTCTTCTTCATTTTCCTCCTGAGAGTTTTGGGTTCACATGCATGTGCACTCAAGTGTGATTTTCAAACAGCCAGGTCTGGGACTTGAACCACGGTCAGCCATGTGAGAACCCAGGGCCCAAACCATCACATTGCTAGCCCCATAAACGTATTTTTAGTTCATTTCATCAATATCCCAACAAAATCAGAATTCTTTTAGTAAGAAAAAAGGGAGAATTGGATATATTACATTCAACAAGATGACTCCAGCACAAGAGGCCATCTTTGCTCTGCCATTCCCAGGCTCTCAGCTTTAGCCTGGACCTGGTGCCATAGTTGAAAATTTATTTTAATAGTGCTAGAAATCAATCACATCCATAATTGAGAATAGTCAGAGGCTGAAAAAACTATGTACTTTGCCATATTCTCCTTAGGAACTTGGAATAATTTTCCAGATGTTACTAGCCTCACCAAACTTCTGGATTTACTAACTAGAAGAGGTCTCAAACACACTCATAAGCCAAATTCCATGATGACTATGAGACTGTCGCAATTGCTGTAGACTGATAGAAACTTACAAAAACTAAATTCTGGCATAAAAAGAAATACATAATAGACAAACATCTAAAAATGTTTGCTACCATGATTCTGCACCATGCAATAAATATTATACTTAATACCAGTCCTGGATGGTCAGACACATTGACTTTTCTGGATAACTATTAGTTCTTTATATAGAAAATATACCTCTGTGGAGCTCCTCATTCCCTAAAGAAAAAAAAAAGTCATCCTACAATACATAGTAGCCATAAACGTAATAGAATAAAAGCATATAGTAAATATCATTGGTTGAGCACTCAAACCATGGTTGGCCATGTAGGAATCCAGTACATTAACCACCATACCACCTGCTGGCCCTAAGTCTTTAGCTATTCCTCAGAATCTGTGTATAGAAACTGCTAAAAGCATTAGAAGAGAAGATAAAAATGCAGTAAGAGTAAACATTTTAAGGGCAAAAACTGAGTCACATTTATTAGTTTTGTAATTTTTTTTTTATTTAAGAGAAACAAATGATACAAAATTAAGGTGGAAAAAGACCGAGCTGTTGGACAAACATCAGGCCAATATTGCTAAACAAATACATTTACAGTATATGTGTTTCTTAGTATTGAAAATTAATGAATAGTCCAGAAAAGTCATGATACATTTCTGCATAGAAAAATATGTCATGACTTTTCTAACAACCCAATATTTGCAGTTAAACTAAGCAAAAATAAATCCCATAGTTTTCCATGGGAAGTCAAGGTAGACAGCATGTCATAAGGGAAAACAAACAAACAAACAAGAAAATTACCCAGATCAAGTATAACTTAATTGGCTATAGGATATTTTTTTTAAAAAAAAAGATTATTTAAAGTGTTGAAACAAAACCCTCACGAAGCTATGATTTTTGTTCCAGTGTGATCATCCTTCAAAAGTGAAAGAGAAATTAAGTCTTCCTTAGGTGAACAGACATAATTCATTGTCAAAAGGCCTGCATGACAAGAAATGTTAAATTGTTTAGAGATAAGAAAAATGACTTAGGTCAGAAAGTCAGATTTACATAAAGAAAGGAACAGCTTCAGAAAAGGTTAACTGAAGTAGTTTTTCTTTCTTTCAACTGATATAATAAATAACTGTTCAACATAAGACTGGTTATAATGCAGTGGATAGTTATAGCAAATGATCAAGTGAAATGAATGACAGCAATGTCATAAAGGACATTGTGAAGACAAGAGGACATTGTCACAAAGTACATATAAAACAGTGTAGTGTTATATGAAGGTAAACTTGATTGATTCGAAATATATAGTAGCAGCTCTAAAGCCACCTTTTAACCATTTTTTTAAAATGTGCTGATATGATAAAAGATAAAATAGAACCAAACCATGTGAAATGCTTAATTAAAACCAGAAAAAAAAGTAATAAACAGAAATCAATTATGAACATGGTAAACATTAATTCATGTCTGTTACTGAAATAACCATTTAAAAGACAGATTATACTACTAGATTTATTTATTTATTTTAAGAGAGATTTTTGCTATAGGGCACATGTGTTTGCTGGAGAGACAGAAAGTAAAAAATCACCTCCGGGGATCATGGCCACATTATAATCTCTTCTCCTCCATTCCCCTCTCAGGATTTTAGGCATGCACCCATATATGCCTGGTGTGAGTTTCATACTACCAGGACCAGGACTTGAACTGTGGTTCACTATGTGGGAGTCCAGAGATGAACCATTATGCCATCTGTGGTCCCCGTAATACTAGATTTAAAAAGATATAATTAAATGTTGCCCATAGAAAGCCATAATAAACTTAAAGATTAAAAGGTTAAGAAAAGGAATTGAGAAAGATATACCACGCTAGCCCTAATAAAAAGAAATCTGGAGTAGCTGTATTAATTTCCAAACAAGTAGACCACAGAAGGAAAACTGTATAGAGAAATTACTGGGGCTGGCTCTGTAATGTAGCAGTTGAAACCAGATCTCACATGGTTGATTATGGTTCAATATTTGGTCCTGGCAGCTTACATGCTGGTTGTGCACACACATGCCCAGGATCCTGATGAGATAGAGTAAAAAGAGAAAAAATGATTTCAGTATAATCAAATCTCATTGAAGGGAAGAGTTCTTTCTCTTTTCCATTTCCCCTTTTTGTGTACTCATGTGCCTAGGCAAAATAAAAGAAACATTTTTTCAAAAGAGACTATACAATAGTGAAATAATCAGTTCTCCAAGAAGATATATACTAAATATGTGTTGACCTAACAAACCAGCATCAAGGTATTTGAGACAAAACTGGTAGAACTGTGAGGGGAAACAGAGAGATCCACTATTATAACTTGGGACTTTAATAACCTTCTATCAGTAACTGATGGATCTATCTGGGAGAAAAGCAATAAGAAAAAAAGTAGTACTAACAGCACCATTAATCAACTGCATTTAATTGACATACATAATATTTCTAAAAACTATAGAATATTAACCATGATATATCACATTCTAGGCTTTAAAAGCACATTTTGAAAAATTTAAAAGAATAGATCATACTCAGTGTGGTCTCAAGACACATAAACTTAAAACAAAATCAGTAACAAGAAGCTGTGAGGGACCAGCAATTATCGTAATGGCTATATTGCTGGACTCCCACGTAGTCAACTGCAGTTCAAGTCCTGGACCCGGTGGCTTAAACTCACGCCAGGCGCGTGTGTGTGCGTGCCCAAGATCTCGAGAGGAGAAGGGATTGTGGAGTGGCCATCCCTTCTGGGGGGTGATTTCTTGCTTTCTATCTCTCTGTCTCTCTCTGTCCGGTGAGCGCACGTGCCCTATAGCAAAAACCTCTCCAAAAAAAAAAAAAAAAAGCTGTGAAATCTTCAAATATTTGTAAGTTAAATAACACATATCTAAATAGTATATAGGTCAAAAAAGAAATTACGAGAGATATTAAACATATTTCATAAGTGAAAAATTTTAAATAAAAAGTATGACATATCAATATTCACGGAGTACAGTAAAAGTCACACTTAGAGGGCAATTTATAACATTAATGCATATATTAGAAAAGAGGAGACTCCCATAGACCATGCACACTCAGTGACCCCATCAATGCCCACCTGCACCACAGCTGTCTCTGCCTTGTGCTCCACTTCCCCAGCTCATCCTTCTACCCTGGCTCAGCACCTAGCTGCAACAGGGTCACAGAGCTTGGGGTAAGTCAGGAGAATATGGCCACTGACTGAAGAGAGGGCTGACTGCCACCACATGTGTATTCATCAAGTACTTGGGTTGTAGCCACTGCCTGCAGGCAGCCCACATAGAGAAAGGGGTCAGACAGGATCTTTAGCTGGAACTTTTAGTTTGCATAGTTTCTACTTGCAAAAGTAGAGAGGAGTTAACTGTCTAAAGCTGATGAGACTCTAGAGGACATTCCTGTCCTTAGTCTCCCACCCAGAGGAGAAAATCAAAACTCTGCCCTGAAACTCCAAACCCTAGATAATCAGCATGGATTCCAGAAATCCCTCACATAGAACAAGGAAATTGGCATAGAACTAACACACATTGTAGAGAAGTGCAAAAGTAAGCAACTTCAGGGCAAAAAAAATTATTAGACCTTCCACCTTGTCCCCACCCCAAGCTTGCAAGAGAGCTACACAATCCTGTAAGGTCAAGAGGGGGTGGAGCTCCATCTATAATCAAGTTTCCACAGTTCAGAGGGAGCAGGAGATTCAAAAGAGAAAACTCTTACCTTATCAGAGATTGAGGAATTTGGGCACTACCTCCTGTATGGCAGGCAAGACAGGCCTGAATTCTTCCTCCTATTAATCTCAAGACCAAGGGAAGCATTACTTGTTCCAACTGATGCCACCAACTATGGAGCTTTTCCAGGATTCCCTGAACTATATTATATAAAGATTACACAAGCCGTGCTTTGACCTTGAGGATGTGGCTGGTCACTCATTACTCCTGAACTATTTTGTCAGGGCTATATATAGGATCCAAGCCTATTTTTTGCCTCCTGACAATACAGAACCTACTCCAAAAATTAGGAAGAAGTGTTATTTCATCAATATCTAAAAATCAATATAGAAACATTAGGAATATGAGAAAATAAAGAAATATCTTCCCCTGAAGGAACTCAACAGTGTGACACATAAGAGATCACAGAAATATCATTTTAAAAATGTGAAAAAATATTCAGAATATTCATCACAACAAAAGTCAAGAATAGTTGACATTGGGACCAGCAGTTAGCATAATGGCTATGTCGCTGGGTACTCATGTAGTCGACCGCAGTTTGAGTCCTGGACCCAGTGGCTTAAACTCATGCCGGGCATGTGTGTGTGCATGCCCAAGATCTGAGAGGAGAATGGAGGATAAGGTATTGGGGTGTGGCCATCCACCCTGGTGGGGTGTGTGTGTGTGATTTCTTGCTTTCTGTCTCTCTGTCTCTGTCTGTCTTTTTGGCAAATGCACATGCCCTATAGCAAAAACCTCTCCAAAAAATAAATAAATAAATAAAAAGAATAATTGACATTCAGTTCCAAGAAATGATAAACTCACTTCAAGAAATAAAGGAGGACTTCCATAAAGAGATAGGCAGCCTAAAATAGAATCAAACAGAACTACTAGAGATGAAAAATACAATATAGGACATCAATACATCCCTTAGAAATATTAACAGCAGAGTAGACTATGCAAAGAAAGAATTTCTGACCTTGAAGATAAACCCTCTGACTTGGTCCAAAAAATTAAAAAAAAAAAAAAGACAAATAAATAAAAAATGGGTTCAACATATAGGAAATTCTAGAAATGATTAAGTAACTGAATACCAGCATAATGGATATTCCAGAAGGTTAAAAATTGGGTAAAGGCAAAAAATCTCTTTCATAAAATACTATCTGAAAACTTTCCAAATCTAGAGAAGCATACTGTCATCTAGATTTAGAAAACACACAAAAAAACACTAAATAAAATCAAATAAGATGATCTACAAGGAACAGCATAACCAAACTGGTAAAAGTGAAAGACAATATTCTAAAAATGGCAAGAAAAGCATTCAGGTACTTAGATGATACCCCATCAAACTGACTTAAAACTTCTCAACTGAAACAATCAAGCAAGGGAAAAATGGGGAAAAAATGTATTTAAAACTCAGAAAGACAAACAATTTCAGCCAAGAATTCTATACCAAGCAAAATTATCCTTCAAATAGGAAGGAAGAAATGAAATAATTTTCATATAAACAAAAACTGAATGAATTTACCAACACTAGGCCAGCTCACAAGAAGTATTTAAGGGAATACTATATTTGGAAAATAAATGGGAAGCAAATAGAAATAAGAAAACAAAAATACTAAGAAAATTACTAATAAAATGAAAGGAATATGTCCACAAATATTAATAATGACATTGAATATTAATGAATTAAAAGTCTCCAATTAAAAGACACAGATTGGCTGAATATGTTTTTTAAAACAGACGCTGCTTACAAGAAACACATCACATTGATAAAAGTATACGCAGATTGAAAGTGAAGGGCTGTAAAAAGATGTACAATGCAAACTGAAACCAGGAAAAAAAAAAAAAAAGTGTTGGAGTTGGTTTACTGATATCTGACAAAACAGACTCCAAAACAGAAAAAAGTAAAAAGATACAAAGATGCAAACTATGTAGAACTAAAATAATTAATTCACTAAGAAGATGTGACAATTATAAATATTTACACACCCTACACTGGGGGACCCAAATATGTGAAAGAAAGACTACTAGATCTAAAAGGAGAGATCTGCAACAAGTAAATGTTGGATACTTTAACACTGTCAGCACTGGACAGATCACCTAGACAAAAAATAAACAAAGAGACACAGAAACTAAATGATACAATTAACAAAAATAACTTGACAGATACTTACAGATTATTTCACCACAAAATACACATTTTTTTCCTCAACCCAGGTAGAGCATTTTCAAAGATCAACCAATGATAGGGCACAAAATAAGACTACAAATTTCAAAATATAGAAACTATATCCAGCATCTTTTCCAACCATAATGGATATAAAGTTGAAAGAATCTTCGGAAATACACAAAAACATTGAAAATAAATTACATACTCTTGAATGACTTCAAAACTACGGAAGAAATGAAGACTAAAATCAAAAGACTTATTGAAATCACTGACAATGAACCAATGGGACACAGTGAAAGCAGTCATAAGAAGAAAGTTTATACCAGTTAGTGTGCAACAGAAAAAATATGGACGGGTGGCAAATAAATAATCAGCAGCACATTTCAAAGACCTGAAAAATAAAAAACCCCACAACACCAGAAGAAAATAAATAATGAAGATTAGAACTGAAATAAATGAAATAGAGCATAAAAGAAATATGTATATGTATGTGTGTGTGTGTGTGTGTGTGTGTGTGTATATAAAACCAAAGGATAAACAAAATTGACACATCATTAGCAATATTAATTAAGAACAGAAAAAGGAAACAAAAATAAAATCAGAAATGAAAGAGACCATATTTCGACAGATATAATAGTATTATAAAAAGGGCATGAGAGAATAACTGACTATGTATTAGAATAACTAATGCATACATGACTATGTACCAACAAATGAGAAAACTTACATGAGATAAATAAATTTCTGGAAACATATAATTTACCTAGATTGGACTAGGACAAAACAGAAAACCTGAATGGACTAATAACAGCAGTGAAATTAAATCAGTAATAATCTTACAATGAAGAAAAGCCCAGGTCCGTACGGCTTCCCTTCTGAATTCTACAAAACTTTTAAAGAATTAGCTTCAATCTTCTTTGTTGTCATAGGATTCCAAAGGAAGGAAGCTGCCTGAACTCATTCTATGAACCTTCCATTACCTTGATACAATAAGTAGACTAGGACATAACAAAAATAGAAAACTACAGACCAAAATTCCTGATGAATACAGACACAAAGATACACAACAAGATACTAGCAAACTGAATCCAATAACACATCAAAAATATATAGACTAATAGATCAGAATAGGGATCCCAAATATAAACCCCAAAATGTACAGTCAACTGCTGTTTGGGAAAGGGCACATGTCAATTCAGTGGGGGGAAAATCTCTTTAACAAATGATGCTGGAAAAACTGGGTATATATACTTGCAAAAATATAGAGACAATAATCCCCAAAATAAACCAGTGAGATTACATTAGATTAAAAAGATTCTGTGCAGCAAAAGAAACAATAATTAGAGTGGATCGACAATCCTAGGAATAGGAGAATATTTTTGCAGACTATGCCTCAGATAAGGGATTGATTATCAAGATATACAGGGAACTGATTGAGAAACCAGCCATGAAAAATGAGGATAATATACAAGAAATACTGGATACCATCGAGCATCCCAACATCTGGATAATTGGTATCCCAGAAAAGGAAGAAAATAATAAGGGCCTAGATAATTTATTCCATGAAATCCTGGAAAAAAAACTTCCCAAACCTAGAAAGACATTCAAATATCCAGACCCAAGAAATACATAAGACCCCGAATAGAATCAACCCAAGAAGATCCTCTCCAAGGCACAGCATAGCCAGACTGGCAAAAACAACAGACAAAGACAAGATACTAAAGTTGGCAAGAGGGAAACATCAAGTTACTTACAAAGGTCACACCATCAGGCTAACATTGGATCTCTTAGCGGAAACAATGCAGGCAAGGAAAGAATGGGAAAATATAGTCAAAGTGTTGAATGAAAAACAATTTCAACCAAGAAGACTATACCCGGAAAGATTATCTTTCATATGGGAAAAAAAGATAAAAAAAAAAAAATTCTCAGATAAAATTTACCAACTCCAGACCAGTTTTTCAAGAGGTTCTGAAGGGAGTGCTATACCAGGAAAACTAAAAAGTGAGACACAGTTATATGAGAACAAAAAGCAGCCAAGAAAATAGCTCACTTAATGAAAGGAACAGGTATGGAAATATCCATAATTACATTGAATGTCAATGGATTAAATTCTCCAATTAAGAGACATACACTGGCCAAATGGATTAAAAAAACCAGAAACCCTCTATCTGTTGGCTACAAGAAAGTCACCTTATGGAAAAAGAAATACATAGACTAAAAGCAAAAGGCTGGAAAAAGATATTCCATGCAAATGGAAATCAATAAAAGGGTAGGAGTAGCGATATTGATCTCTGAAAAAATAGATGTCAAGACAAAGACTGTAACAAGAGCATTATAAAATAATAAATGGGGTAATCCAGCAAGAAGACATAACGCTTATAAATATCTATGCACCCAACTCAGGTGCACCTAAATATGTGAAGGAAAGATGGCTGGAGCTCAAAGGAGAGATAGGGAGAAATACTATAATTATTGGAGATCTCAACACCCTATTATCTACTTTAGACAGATCTTCTAGACAGAAAATAAATAGAGAGATACAGGACCTAAATGATACTTACTATAAAACGAATGGGCTTGACAGATATCTACAGAACTTTCCACCCTACATCCACTAGCTTATACATTTTTCTCACCCCGGCATGGAAGCTTTTCAAAGACTGATCATATGTTAGGACACAAATCAAGCCTTTACAGATTCAAAGGCATAGAAGCTAGATCCAACATCTTCTCCGACCATGATGGAATTGAACTCAAGATTAATTTAAAAATATAACCCCCAAAATACACAAACACATGGAAACTGAGCAACCTGCTTCTGAATGACTTCTTCACTACTGAAGAAATTAAGTCTGAAATCAAAAAATTCATGGAAGCAAACGATAGTGAGTACACAAGTGTCCATAATGTATGGGACACGGCAAAAGCAGTCATAAGAGAGAAATTCATAGCAAATATTGTGCATAAGAAAAAGATGGAAAGATGGCAAATAGATAACCTATGTTCATGCCTCAGGGAATTGGAAAAAACAACAACAAACAAACCCAAAAAATGCCAGGCAAAAAGAAATAATAAAGATTTGAGCAGAAATAAATGAAATAGAAAATAAAAGAACCATACAGAAAATAAATGAAAGCAAAAGCTAGTTCTTTGAAAAGATCAACAAGATCGACGCACCATTGAGAGCGACTTTACGCCAACAAACAAGATAACCTGGAGGAGATGGACAAATTCCTGGATGCATATAAACTACCAAGATTGGATCAGGAAGACATAGAGAATCTGAATAGACCTATAACAAGCCAGGAGATTGAATCAGTAATTAATAATCTCCCAACAAAGAAAAGCCCAGGCCCAGATGGCTTCACTTGTGAATTCTACAAAACTTTCAAGGAAGAATTAACCCCTATCTTACTAAAATTATTTCTAAAGATTCAAAAGGAAGGAAACCTTCCAAATTCATTTTATGAAGCCTCCATCATCCTCATCCCCAAAACAGATAAGGATATGACAAAAAAGGAAAACTACAGACCAATATCATTGATGAATATAGATGCGAAAATTCTCAACAAGATACTCGCAAATCGTATCCAACAACATATAACAAAGATCATTCATCACGACCAGGTAGGCTTTATACCAGGGATGCAAGGGTGGTTCAATATACGCAAGACCATAAATGTAATACACCACATTAACAGAAAGAAAGATAAAAACCATATGATCATTTCAATTGATGCGGAGAAAGCAGTTGATAAAATACAACATCCTTTTATGATTAAGACCCTCAGTAAGATTGGTATAGAAGGGTCATTTTTCAACACAATAAAAGCCATCTATGAAAAACCTACAGCTAACATTATACTGAATTGGGAAAAGCTAAAAGCTTTTCCGCTAAAAACCGATACTAGGCAAGGCTGCCCACTTTCTCCGCTGCTCTTTAATATAGTACTGGAAGTCTTAGGTAATGCAATCAGAAAAGAGAACAATACAAAAGGCATTCAAATAGGCAAAAAAGAGTTGAAAATATCTTTAGTTGCAGATGACATGATGGTATACTTATAAGACCAAAAGGTCTCCATGGTAAAACTTATTGAAGTAATAAGTGAATACAGCAAAGTGGCAGGATACAAAATCAATATCCAAAAATCTGTAGTATTTCTATATATGAACAACAAGTTGAAGAAAGTATAGCTGAAGAAAGGAATTCCTTTCAACATAATCACAAGGTGTATAAGATACCCAAGAATAAACCTAACTAAGAAAGTCAAAGACCTTTATAAAGAAAGCTATAAGAATCTTTAAAAAGATATTGAAAGTGACATAAAAAAGTGGAAGGACATCCCATGTTCCTGGATTGGAAGAATTAACATAATCAAAATGGCAATTCTACCCAAATTAATCTACATGTTTAAACCAATTCCAA
>NW_006159804.1:168471-177641 GCF_000334495.1 Tupaia belangeri chinensis | reverse complement strand
TAACCCCTGTCAGAATGGCAAAGATTAAGAATATAAAAAGTGATAAGTGTTGGCGGGAATGTGGTGAAAAGGGACTCCTCCTACACTGTTGGTGGGAATGTAAACTGGTTCAGCCACTGTGGAGAACAATATGGAGGTTCTTCAAAGACCTAAAAATAAAACTACCATTTGATCCAGCAATCCCACTTTGGGGTATCTACCCAAAGGACAGGAGAATGCTCAGTTGGAAAAGTCCTTGCACATCAATATTTATTGCAGCATTATTTATGATTGCCAAGACATGGAACCTACCTAAATGTTCGCAAACTGATGAATGGATTGGAAAAGTGTGGCATATATACTCTATGGAATACTACTCAGCCATAAAAAGTAACAAGACCCTGGCATTTAATAGAAAGTGGTCAGATATGGAGGATCTATTGCTGAGTGAAGTAAGCCAGGCTGTGAAAGGAAGATATTGTATGTATCCACTTAATATATACTGACTATCCATACTCTATGGTAGAGAGCAAAATATTGGAGGACATAAAAGCAGTGAAAGTACTTAACGAGAAAAAGACAGTGTGGAATGGGGAGGGCTGAAGAGAATAGGATAGAGAAAGATAGAAAGAGAACAAATAGAGAGGCATGACATTAGTGGGACACAGAGACGGCTTATTACCTGTTGATGATGAAGTGTATAATATTATCAACTGGTTTTGTCTGAGAAGTATTTCATGATGGGTAAAGTCTTTTTACAAGCAAAATGAGAAATAGTGATTGACTGTTTAAAAAAATAATTGGTATAATAATAATAATCAGAAAAAAACAATGAAAAGATATTGAATGATGAAGTGGGGGTTTAATGTCTCTTTATTGACTGATATGTATGGTAATCCCTTTTGAAAAAGCAATGTAATACAATGTAAAGTTATTTGCAATTCAATGTAATATAAACAAGATTATGATGATAAATAAATAAGGAAAAATATACAGGGAACTCAAACAGCGAACAGAAAAAAAAAAAAAGATGGACAAATGAGTTGAATGGTCAACTCTCTAAGGAAGACATGAACAGCCAAAAAAAATCAACATCTCTTATTATAAGTGAGATGCAAATAAAGACTACAATGAGATATCACTTTATTTCAGTCAGAATGACTTAGATTAAAAATATAAAGAGTGATGTGTACTGGTGAGGCTGTGCTGAAAGGGAACTCTCTTACACTGTTGGTGGGTAAATTATTAGTACAGCCATTGTGGAGAACAATATTTGGAGATTCCTCAAAGCCTACAAATAGAACTACCATATGATCCAGCATTTCCACTCCTGGTTATCTACCCAAAGAATAGGAAAATACTGTCAGAAAAACATTTGCACATCCATATTTATTGCAGCACTATTCATGATTGCTTTGAAATGGAACCAATCCAAAGTCCATGAACAGATGAATGCACTGAAAAAGTGTGAAACATATATGCTGCAGAATAATACTCATCGCACACACAAAAATGAGACCCTGGCATTTGATAGAAAGTAGACAAATTTGGAAGATTTACTGGTAAGTGAAAGCAAGTAACAAAATGAAAGAGAGGCATTGTATGTCCCCATTCGATATGTAATGAATGTCTGCACTCCATGACAGAAACTGAAATATTGGATTATATAAAGACATGGAGAGCAACTGTGGTACCACAGATAGTGTGGGAGAAGGGTGAGAAATGGCAGGTGAGAGGGAGGAAAAGAGGAAAAAAGAAAGAAGCAAAACAGTTAAGAAATACAAAATAGAAAATTATCTGTTGAAGATAATAGGTATGCTAATACCTTTAATTGGCCAATTGGTGTTTTTTGGATGATAAAATTCATTTTGTATTCTGTAATAGTATACAGTGAATAAATATATAAAAATAGAGAGTGTAGACCATGACCAGATAGACTTTATCCTAGGAATGCAAGAATGGCCCAATATCAACGAAACATAAATGCAATATATTGCATTAATATAAAGATAAAAACCATGATCATATAAATTGATGCAGAAAAATAATTTGATAAAATACAACATACCTTCACAATTAAGATTACCAGCAAAATAAGTATAAAAGGAACATTTCACAGGTATAGAAAAAAATATCAAATTTGTCTGGAAACATTTAAGACCCTATCTTGCCAAGGCAATATTGTTCAAAAAGAACAAAGTAGGAAATATCTCATTACCTAATTTCAAAATATATTACACAGATGTGATAATCAGAACAGCAGGTATTGACATAAAAACAGACACATATACCAATGTAACAGAATCCAGAAATAAACCCCAAAACTTACAGTTAGCCTATTTTTGACAAAAGACACAAGACAATTTAGTGGGAAAAGAGAGTCATTTCAGCCAATGGTGCTGGAAAAACTGAACATTTGCCTCCAAAATAATGAAACTGGATCTCTATCTCTCACCACTAACAAAAAAATCAACTCAAAATGGATCAAAGATCTAAACATAAAGACCCAAAATATACAACTACTGATAAAATAGACATGGAAAAAAATTGAAGATACCGAGTAGGTAAAGAAATCTTAAATAAGACTACTAAAGCACAGGCAATATTTCTAAAAATAGACAAATGGGATTACATCAGGCTAAAAGATTCAGCATAGCAAAGAAAATAATGAGTGAAGAGAAAACTCAGGGACCAGGAGTTGGCATAATGGCTATGTCACTGGACTCCCATGTAGTCAACCGTGGTTCGAGTCCCGGACCTGGTGGCTTAAATTCATGCCAAGCACGTGTGTGCTTGTGGCCAATATCCTGAGAGGAGAATGGAGGAGAAGGGATTGCAGTGTGGCCATCTCCCCTGGGGGGTAATTTCTCGCTCTCTATCTCTCTGTCTCTCTCTGTGTTTCTGGTGAGCGCATGTGCCCTATAGCAAAAACCTCTCAAAAAAAAAAAAAAGAAAGAAAAAGAAAAGAAAAGAAAAAGAAAAAGAAAGAAAGAAAAGAAGAGAAAACTCAAGAATGGGAGAAAATATTTTCAAACTATGCTTCTGATAAGGGAATGATAACTAGGATATATAGGAAACTTAAGCGGCTCACCTGTGAGAGTACGAATAGTTCAATTGAAAATGGGAAGGTGAGCTGAACAAAAAACTCTATCTAAAGAGGAATATACATGTAGCCAAAAAGCATGTAAAAAAAGTACATCTCTTATCATATGAAAAATGCAAATCAAAGTCACAATAAGATACGATTTAATCCTAGTTAACAGAATGGCTGTGATTAAAAAAATAATAATAATGACAAGTGCTGATGATGTTGTATTGAAGAGAACAGTCTTACACCATTGGTGGGAATATATAACCCCTGTGTAAAATAGTATGGAGTGTCCTCAAAAACCAGCAATTAGAAATACCATATGATCCAGTAATCTCATTCCTTGGCATTTACCTAAAGGATAGGAAAACAGTCAGAAAGACACTGCACATTCATCTTTACTCAAGTATGATTCACAATTACTATGGGTCTTGGAATCAATTCAAATGCCCTAGGATGGATGACTGGATTGAACAACTGTCACATAACATCTGCTACTTTGTGCACAAATATAGAAAGCTCTCTTTCTTTCTCTCCTCTTTCCCTTCCTTTCTCTTCTCTTTTTTCTCTTCCTCTTCTAATAAGGCAACCCATCCTATTGGATTAGGGTCTCATTCCTTCTCATCTCTTTTAAACTTATGTCCTAAAAGCCCTATCTTCAAATACAGTCACATTAGGGGATCATGACTTCAACATATGAATTGTGCAGAGGGGACATGATTATAGCTTGGGTCATCAGTATTGATCCCAAGGACATTAAAAAGATAATAATAAATACCTTGAACAACCACATGCCCATATATTTAATAACATAAGTGAAATTAACCTTTAAAAGGTTTATTTTAGATATAAATGATCAACAATTAATAGAAGAAACAGGATCTGAAAAGAAATTGGATGAATATGGAAGATTTAATGGTAAGCAAAGCAAGCCAGACTATGAAAAAGAGACATTGTATATCTCCACTTAATGTATACCAAATGTCTATGGCAGAAACTGAAAGAAGGAAGGCATAACATCATGGGAAGAAATTTTGGACACTAGAGAGTATAGGAGGAGGGCAGGAATCAAGGGAAAACAAAACAAAACAAAACATTCTATGGGCAAAAAAAATGGAAAACTACAATTTTTAGGCTTTGGTTAAAAACATATCAATATTGGTTCATTTGTCATAGCAAAGGTGCCATGCTAATGGCTTTATTATGGGGAGATACTAGATGTATAGTAAATGGGAACTCTCTGTATTATCTTTGCAACTTTCCTGTAAACCCAAAACTATTCTAAAAATAAAATACTTCTTAAAAATATCAAAGATAAGTGTATTTTGTAGACCTTATTTTCTCTCCCTTATATCTTAAATGTACATGGTTCTTTGTATTAAAAATAACTCCCATTTCTTATTTGCAGTGCTGACAACTTTATAAATATCATCAAAAATTCACTTTACATACAGGCAACAAATTTTGATAGACTGCTAGTAGGCCAAAGACCTTCATTTTTAAAGCCCTTCATGTAAAGGAATAAACTGATACTGCTGTGAAAGTAACTTTCGAAGGTAATTTGTCCCTGTGACTCCATACTAATTGAAGCTTTAGATTTCAGCCAACAAAAAGAACAACCTAATTAAGAAAACACCATTAAACTCATTACGGTTGTATGTTCACTTACAAATGATATTTTTGAACTTACAGAGAGTTTAAAAGAAACGAAATGTAAAATACAACTGACGTATTACTTGGATTCTATTCAACTGGCTTTTAAAGATATTTGTTAGCAATGCATGCAGATTTTAAAAGACCTGTTCCAAAACAATAGACAATTTTCCCATTCCTTCCTCTTCTACTTACCTCTTGAATAGTAAAAGAACATATTGGCCTTCCTCTTCTACTTACCTCTTGAGTAGTAAAAGAACTTACTGGAAAAAAATTTCAAGAAACCATCTCTTTTGCTGTACAGCTACAATAGTACCTGGAAAAAATGTTCACACTTAATTATTTTTTTTCTAATTCCCCTTTGAAAGCTTAGGTAATGTAGCATTAGAAATCAGAAAGTAATGTGGGACCAGCAGTTGGCGTAATGGCTGTGTCGCTGGACTCCCACGTAGTCGACCGCGGTTCGCATCCCGGACCCGGTAGCTTAAACTCACGCTGGGCACGTGTGCATGTGTGCCCAAGAGCCCGAGAGGAGAATGGAGGAGAAGGGATTACGGTGTGGCCATCCCCCCTGGGGGGGGATTTCTCGCTTTCTATCTCTCCGTCTTTCTCTGTCTGTCTGGCGAGCGCACGCACCCTATAGTGAAAACCTCTCCAAAACAAACATACACACACACACACACACCAGGTGTGTGTACGTATGTGCCCAAGATCCCAAGAGGAGAAAGGAGGAGAAGGGATTGCAGTGTGGCCATTCTCCCTGGGAGATGATTTCTCACTTTCTGTCTCTCTCGCTGTCTTTCTGGCAAGGGTACATGCCCTACAGCAGAAACCTCTAAAAAAAAAAGGAAAAAAGAAAGAAAGAAAAAAGTAGGGAAATAGTGTGTCCTGTAATGACATTTTAGTTGACGACAGACCACATATATGATGTAGTCCTTTAAGATTATAATGGGCTATGTTTTATGGCCTAAGTGTGTAGTAGGCTATGCTATTTAGGTTTGTGTAAGTACACTGTAAGATATTTCTGGAATGATTAAATCACTTAAGATGAATTTTCAGAATATAACCCCATCTTTAAGGTAGGTATGAGTGTAATAGAATATGTCAACTGTCTAATTATATGAAAAACTATTAGCTCTTTACCTAATAAGTTTCATTTTCTGAAAGTCCAAAGGGCCTTGTGATTAAAAAAAAAAAAAAATCAGGACCAGCCCATGACCCGATGGTTAAGGTGGCTGGATCTCAATAGCTGACCACAAAGTTCAAGTCTCAGATTGCATGACTTGAAAAACACACCAGTGTTACTGGCAGGTGGCATAGTGGTTAAGATGCTGGACTCCCACATGGTCAACTGCAGTTTAAGTCCTGGACCTGGCAATTTGCTTTCTCACTTTCTCTTTCTCTCTCTCTGTCTCTTTCTGGTCAAATTAAAATAAATAAATAAATTTTAGAAAAAAGAAAAATACACCAGATGCAAGTGTGTGCACGTATGCTCGAAATTGCTAAGAAAAAGGAAGAAATGGAGAAAGGATTACAGCATGACCGTGTTCCATGGGAGTGCGTTCTCATTCCCCTTGTTCCCCATCTCTGTGGTGAGGACATGCACTTTGTGTCAAATTAAAAATCAATCCATCATATTTCCAGTTTTTGTTCCAATACATATGGAGCTCGGGGAGTGTCACTCCCATGTTATACGGCTTGTGAACTTTGCTACCCTCTCAACTATGAAGCGCTGTAGAACTGGAGATTAACGGCCTATTGTGTGTGCCACTGCATCTATTCCTTCTCAGCTATGATTGTGACATTTCTTTGTCATAGGGCATATAGCACTTTTATTCCATTCTCTTCATTCTAATCTTCACATTTATTTTACTCTTTGTTCCAAAGGTAAATATAATTTATATATACCTCTAGTCCTTTTTTAGTAACTTTCAAAGTCTTCATTAGTTTTCTGAAGTTCATTATCCCATAATTTCCTCAAGGAAGAACTCATAGGGAAAATGTTCCCTGACTTGTGGCACATTCAAAACAGTTTTTCTTAAGCCTTTCTCTCAGAGGATGGCTTGGCTAAATATAAAATCTGTGTTTTACACTTTCTTTAATTAAATATCTTAAAGGTATTTCTCATTATGTTCTGGCATTGAAAATTGCTATGGGGACATCTGAAGACAACCTGATATCATTTTCCCTAAAAAGTGACTTGAACTCTCTGCTTCGAAACATTCTCTTTTATTCTATTTAATTTAATAAGCTTACCAGGATATACCTTGCTTTTGAATGTTCTAGTTTCTTTTTATTTAAGATATCCTTTCATGGTCTTCATTTTTAATTTGAATATGTAATATTTTTTGTTGCTGAAATGTTTTAGAGTATAAATTTTTTTGTTTCTCACTTTTTTTAGCATTATATCTTTTTGCATTTACTTGTGTGTGTATGTGTGTGTGTGTTGTTTTTTGCTCTTGTTTATTTATTTTAATCAGAGGACATGTGCACTTGCCACAGTGAGACAGAGCAACAAAGAGAGAGGGAGAGAGAGAAAGCACCTCCCAGTGAGTCATGATCGCATCACAATCCCCTTTTCTCCATCCATCATTATTCACTTACTACTTGGATCTCATATTGGGATTTGGGGCAAGCATGTACACATGCCAGTGTAATTTCTAAGCTGATGGAACCAAGACTCAAACTGTCTGGTCAGCCATGTGGGATCTGGATCCTGTAATCACTAGGCCATGGGACTGGCCCTGTGTAGTCTTTTAAAAATCTTTATTTCAATTTTAATCTGATTCCATCATACATTTTTTATTTTTTTTGGAGAGATTTTTGCTATAGGGCTTGTGTGCTCACCAGAAAGAGAGAGAGACAGAGAGATAAAAAGCAAGAAATCACCCCCCAGGGGAGATGACCATGCCACAATACCTTCTCCTCCATTCTCCTCTTGGGATCTTGGGTTCACATGCACATGCGCCAGGCGTGAGTTTAACCCACCAGGTCTGGGACTCGAACCGCTGTTGACTACATGGGAGTCCAGCGACATAGCCATTATGCTAACTGCTGGTCCCCCATCATACATTTTTTATCCCCAAGGTTTCCCACAAGGTATATAATACTTTTTGTTTCCTTAAATTCTTTTTAATGTTTACTTATTTCTTTCTTCAGAAAGACAAAGAGAGACAGATACCCTCAACAGGATCCTCGCACCACAATCCACTCCCAGCCTCAAGTAGCCTGGATTATATGCACACATGTGCCTGGGGTACTTGGAGGTCTGAGATGTGAGATCCAGAACCCCTCTCATGTGGGTCCATTTGAGTTACCCCTATGCTACTGCCTGACTCCTGTTCCCTTGAATTTGTCTTTCTATGATTATTTTTTTTACTTCTTTCTTTTTTCTTTTCTTTTTTTTTTTTAAGAAAGATTTTTGCTAAAGAATGTGTATGCTCACTAGTGAGACACCGAGAAACAGAGAGACAGAAAGTAAGAAATCACCCCCCTCCTCCCTAGGGAGGATGGCCATGATGCAATCCCTTCTCCTCTCAGGATTTTGGGCACTCATGCACATGTGCCTGGCATGAGTTTTAAGCTACTGGGTCCGGCACTCAAACTGTGGTTGACTACGTGGGAGTCCATTGACGAAACCATTATGCCATCTGCTTGTCTCCTCTACTTCTTTATTGCATATGGTCAAGTTATACCTTTTCATATTCCATTGTCTTGCTATCTTATCCAAACATTTTTTAAAAATCATTTATAGCTCTTCTACATATAAGCAGTTACTTCTGTAAAGATTATATATACATACATACACACACACACACACACACACACACACACACACATATGTTTGTTTATTTTTAATTCATAGTAAGATATATCCTCACACATTTTATCTGCTCCACAGAAATGTTTTTCTGTAGTGTTCTTTGTTTTTCAATTCTGATGCTGTTTTTTATTAAATATCCTTGTGTTAATATAACACCCATTCATTTTTCATTTCTCCTCATCAAGCAAACAATACATTTCTTGAAAAATGATATAAAGAATTTCTATGTGTAGGGAGATATTCTTCTAGTCTTTCATGCTTTGCCTCCAAGGGGATCTTTCCTTCTTTACTGTCATTGGAACAAAGAGCTTCCTTCAAATGGCTTTTTTTTTTTAACCTACCAGAGTGAATTTTCCTTCCCTGCGTTTATAATGAAGCTGACTCCCTGACAGCTTTTGCTGCTCCATCTTCTCTACTTGTCTCTATTACTGCAACGAGGGAGGAGCCTTTGCAATCCAGAGAGAGCCCCATGATTCTAAGAAACGTTCATTTTTCCTGGTGCTCTCTGAGGTCTGCCACTAAGCTCTGCGCATTATCTCTCTATTTCTTCACAATAGATCTTTTTCAATCTTAACATTTCTGTGTATTTGAAATCTACAAATCAAAAGGGTCTCTCTCTCTCTCTCT
>NW_006159804.1:163682-168448 GCF_000334495.1 Tupaia belangeri chinensis | reverse complement strand
GTTTGCGGGAGAGAGAGAGAGAGAGAGAGAGAGAGAGAGAGAGAGGAAAAGTGAGACATCATCGTTTAGGGGCATAGCCATGCTTCAATCCCTTCTCCTCCCAGGATCTTGAGCATGGCACACACATGCACCTGGCATGATTTTGAAACCACCGAATCCAGGACTGGAACCGTGGTCAGCCATGGGGAAGCCCAGTGACACAACTGCTATGCCATCTGTTAGACTCTCTGATTCTTGTTTATGGGAGAATTTTAATATGATTTCTAGAAGGAAACAGGAAAGATGTTGACTTACACAATAGTATTTATACCAGAATTCCCTGATGGCTTTCTGCTTAACAAAGATTTACCAGCTACTTATTTAAATTTTTGTTTGTTGGCTTTAATGCAGTTAATCCACAAAAAAAGAAAATTAGATATACATTATCTTCCTCAAGACATAAACTAAAATTTAGAAGTTCTTAAGTACATTTGCAACTTAAGCAAACCAACAAAAAGCTTTGTGGAATATTACAATCAAACAGCAGAAAATCTGATAGGAAGTTTCCTTAGTTACCATGGTTTGACTATTTTTGTACCTCCAAGTTAAATGTCTTCCAAAACTTACCACTATTTGGCCTTATCTATTCATCTTGTAGCTAACTGAGCAATTCCAAATTGTGTTTTCCCACAATCCTTATATTCTTCCAAAGATTTCACTAACAACTGATAGAGGTTTATAGCGATTATTTGACTAACAGGGAAAATGTATAGTTTTTAGATATGAAGACTGAATGAAAGAAAATGGGTTTACATCTTATTTATTTTTCTCAACTAGGACTTAAACCCAGCAGTAAGTGTCAAATCTTAGTATTGAGTCTGGCACAAAAAAAGAGCATAATAGTTATCCTTGATTTTATTATGTACCATCAACATCATTATTGCTATTCAGTAGGGAGTAAAATATGGGTTTATTTTCCAGAATAAATTATTCAGGCTGCAAACACAAACATACTAAAAAACCAGAAGTCCATGTCAAATTTTCAGTGTTTCATCAAAAAATAAAGAAAATTACATATGACTGTGGCCTTTTCTTTCACTTCCATGATTGATAAGGTGAAAAAACCTAATAAAGACATAATGTTGGCCAAATGAACCAACATCTAAGTTACTGTAACAGTTTTGGCTTTTATTTGCTTAGTTTCAACATATAAGACATACAGTAAAGTAAAAAAGTAGTCATAGAAAATATAAGTAAATTTGGAATACAAATATTTTCTCAAAAATTACTCAAGCATAAGGTCACATGAGATGTGCGTGATTTGTGTGCAGCATAAATTTTGATTTTTTCCTGCAAAATCAATTGACAGATTATATAAGAAACCTTTGAGATATCCATATCATTTCAACTAATAATGTTATTAAGAAAATAAGTAAATGAAGACAAACTTATAAAGAAGACACATAATGAAAAAAACGTTTATGTTAAAAATTAGTAAAGAAATACCCTCAATGCTGAATAGCAGGAGAATTCTTAAAAATGCATAGCATATTCATATAACACAATGTCATATATTCAAAGAAAAAAATAAAGCTTTTTAGTATGCTAGAAATGTTTTACATTAAATTTAAAGGAAAAAGTACAGGACACCTAATTAATTCTGTTGTGCTATCAATTATGCAAAATTTATAAACACAAAGAGAAAACATACTAAAGGAAATACAGTAATATATAAATTATATTTATTTCTAGATTACAGGAATAAAATTCGTTTTTTTTATTGTGTACTTTAAAAAATTATCTACAGTAAATGCATATTTAAAATGATTATTTTAATGATATAATAATAAGATAAGGTTGATTTAAAGTACTTCAGGCTGAAAGAAAGGGACTTTGCCCCCATGATAAGCCTCCTTTGTTAATGTCAAGGTATTTTAATATCATCAAACGTTTCTACTTATTATCTTCTTTGGAATTCGTGTCTTTCAAATGTCTAATTTAACTCTAAGGTGCAAATATTACCCATTTCCTAAATTATTGAGCTATAATTACTATGATCCGATTCTGAGCATTAAAAGCTTATTAAAACAGTGGTATAACTTCCTCTCCTGTGACATTTAAAACAGATCCCTCCTTTATCTTTGAGGCATAATCTACCTTGTCTGGAGAAATAATCAGATTCTTACATGAAATTATTTCAATAATTAGTGTACTTAAAGTCATGTTTAATACCAAGAGACTTTGACTCATTTCGTGACCGATTATGCACCTTTTAACCTGCCCTGCTTATCATAGTGTATGGTGTTTGCTCTAACATTTTCAAAATTTCTAAGATTTTAAAGAATTAATTACTTTCTAAACAAATCCAGGTGTATCCAACAAGTTACATGGATTTCAATTCTTTTTTTTTTTTTTTTTAGAGATTTTCACTGTAGGGTGCGTGCGCTCGCCAGACAGACAGAGAGAGACATAGAGACAGAAAGCGAGAAATCACCCCCCAGGGGGGATGGTCACGCCGCAATCCCTTCTCCTCCATTCTCCTCTCGGGATCTTGGGCACGCACGCACACACGCCCTGCGTGAGTTTTAAGCCACCGGGTCCAGGACACGAACCGCGGTCGACTACGTGGGAGTCCAGCGACATAGCCATTACGCTAACTGCTGGTTCCCTCTTTTGTTTTTTTTAAGATGGTTTTGCCTTGGGGCATGTGCGCTCACTGGAGAGAGAGACAAAAGACAATGAGAAGGAAAGTCAAAAATCATCCTCTGGGTGATGGTCACCTGAGATCTTGGGCATGTACACACACACATGCTCAGCGTGAGTTTAAAGCCAGCAGGTCTGGGACTTGAACTGCAGTTGACCATTTGGGAGTCCAGAGACAAAACTGCTATACCATCTGCTGGCCCCATGGACTTAATTTCTGTAGGCAGCTAGAATCATCTGACTTTTGACTTCCACTGTTCCAAGTATTTCAATTTTGTTTCCTAAGGGGCTATCAATATTATTAGTCACTTATTGTTTATCTTTTATACATTGATTCTTTACAATATACTTATAGATTCTGTGGAAGTTATAGAAATGAAGACAGAAGAAAAACCACGATTAACTCAAATATGTGGCAAACTGTAATGAGAGTTGTGATGAAGGAACCAATGCATTGCTTTGCAAGTATAGGGATGGGAAAGATTATTTCTCACCAGGTGAATGCACACAGATTTCTTTAATAGCCATGATGCCTCAGTAAAAGGAAAGGATTCCTCATACCTTGATACGAGATGAAGATAGTCACAACACAGTGGGAATGGGATTGCATTTGAGGATTACTCTGTGAATAGAACAGTTAATGTTGCTGTGTTTAGCAACCTGTAGTCTAATCTAAGAAATCTCTTTGGCAAAGGATGCTTCTAATTATAAGGAGAGAGCACAATGCTATCTTTATCTCTAGAAAATGACATGCAGCTCCCCTTCTGGCAATTTGGGGATAATAGTCACAGCTTCATGTATGAAGGATGCAAGTTTTCTCACTGGATTGCAGGTTCCATTTGTCATTCTGTATTGGCAATATTGCATCAACCTAATTACAGCCATCTAGTGATATAATTACATGGCTAACAGTGTCACTATGGCTTCACTGGAGTTTTCTAAAAGTTAAAGGAGACAATACTAGGTCATTGATTTTATATTTTAGAAACAGTATGCAGATAAATTACCCTTGCAGAACACAGCTTGCTTTTGTACTGTTTAGACCATTTCTGCAGTCAGATTTCTCAGCTATTATATAAGCACTGAGAAAAGAAATCCGAGGTTGATGATTTTTTGCCAAGCTTCTGAAATCTACTGTCTAATGGGACAATCTGAGGGGTATCTTTCTATTTTTCTTTTATTCTGCTTCACACTTAGCTCCATCAAGGAATATGTGCATTAGAATCCTGCTCCTGTCTCTTAACTTTGTTGTAATCAGTTAATATAATCTAGCCAGAGCCAAGTAAATGAAAGTTCAAGTAAAAATGGAAAAATGGGTTTCAGAAAAGAGCTGACTCCAGGAAAGCTAAGGTTAAAGGAAATGCATTTATTCTGAAAAGCATCTATTAATCAGGACTCTGTCTATTTGATTAAAAGCTCTTTCAGTTAAAAGCAACAGAAATCCATTTAAACTAACTTATGTATAAAAGGGAATTTATTATAAGAACAAGGAAGTATGCCCTGGGACCCAAGGGAAGAAGTATAACTGTTCACACCAGGACTGATACCAGGGAATGGGAAAATCAGATACCAAGGCAGATATTTTCAATTGGAGTGCTTCACTCTATCACTTCTTAATTATCTCTTGCTCTGGCCTCTTATATTCAAGCTCACTGCTCTCTTTTTGTGCATGTGACTTCATAAGTACATGATGAAAATGACATACTACAGAGACAGCCTTGATTATAAATCAGCTTTTTTATCTAAGTTCAAGTATTGAGACACCGATGCGTGTAGCCTAATCCCAAATTTCTAGAAGAAAGATTCTAATTGGCACAGGATGAATCAAGCATCCACTCTGTGATTCTAGATATGGCCAGTTGTGTGGAATCCTATAATAGAGGTATAATTACACATGGGGATAGTTTTCATGAAACTCTTTCCACCTTGAGAAACTACACTTGAAAACTTCTACTGTCTGTTTTAGTAAGAATTTTCTTAAAACTAGGATGAAGCTCTGCCCGGTCTCCCTCCAAAGTCCCTATTCATTGCCAGATTCACAAAGGAAAGACATGTACCAAAGTTTTGTCTTCTATGGTAATTTT
>NW_006159804.1:107781-163245 GCF_000334495.1 Tupaia belangeri chinensis | reverse complement strand
AAGAGTTCAGAAGGACAACAGTAATAGACACATTTCAAGAGATACCATTTAGAAGAAAATATTTCTGAATATCTTTGAACGTGCCGTGAAGGTTAGTCTCACGTTAAGACTAAGGAAGTCCTGAGAATGTGCGTCCAGAATGCTGCTGAGAAGGGAGCTGATCAACAGCCACTTTCCAAATCCAACTCTGAGAGTTCAGAGAAGCCATACTTTTCCTTTGCTATTTCTGACCGATGTCTGAGCATGGCAGGCAAGACACTAGGAGTGTCCATTTTTGCAGGGGCTTCCTCTGACGGACAATATTGACATGATATGCCCGTCAGGTGAAACCTTCTTAGAACTGTGCTGCAGCCTGACACTCTTCCCACCCTCCCACTCCCTTCTGACCTCTCCCTGTCAGGTGTCAGACCTGCAGTTCAGTCGGGAAGTCAGACCTGCTTTCTCCTGCACCTCCTCCTCGTCTTTCACAGGTATTTCTCTCAGTTAATCTCCTGCATGTCTAATTTCATTTTGGCATACATTTATCAAGGGATATGATAACACAAAAATGTTAGAGTAATTCTTTTTAAGGGAAAGGAAGAGAAAGTTAAAATTAAAAGCATGCAGTTGGAAAGGCGCTTAAAATAGATTTATTCCCATAATGTTTGTGGGATACTTTAGGACTTTCCATTGGTTTTATTTGACTTTTAGAATAGTATTTATTGTTTTTCCCTCTTGGGAAAAACACATGTATAGAATGTATAACACGTATGTTAAAAGAGAAAAAAAAAAACCTGTGGAACTTAAAAATCTACAAAATAAAATTAACCCACTATCATTAAATTTTTATATTTGCAAGTCTTTTGGTTATGACTCATCTTTTATAAATTAGCATTAAATTAAACAAACCATTTCGATCTTTTTCTTTTCATTTTCTTTAGTTATCATTTCCCAATGTCATCATCTCTTTTTTGAGATTAACATAGATTTATATTTAGAATATTTTCAAAATATTTATCATATTACTATTTTTGATTCTAATTACCATTCTGGCAGAAAGGCATAAGTAGAGGGTGATTATAAAATAATGTGAAGATGTAGCTACTACTACAGGACTCACCACATTTTGATTTTTTGGTGTTGGAGGTCAAGCATTAAGAGTGTGGAGAAGGGAAGTTAAAAATCTTGACGCACTTAAAATGTGGAGGAGAGAGGGTCAATAATGATCACCACCATTCAGAACGACTGCCAAAGTTTTCCGCCACATACATTCTGGTGAAACTCTTTCAAAGCGCAGCAAGTGCTTTAAATATTGGGTTGAGTAAGAAGTCATGACATATTTTTCTTTACAAAAATGTGTTATGACTTTGCTGAACACTTAACATAACTAATTACTGGTCTGCTCTCCACCATGGTGACCATCATGTGACCACCATTTCCCTTAAACTTACTGAGAAGTCTATCAGAAATAGCAGTGATGGCTTCAGTTTATTTAGCTCCCATGTAAATCACTTCTGGATGTTTTTCCAACCCTCAGACTCAAGTCATTCTACGAGCAAATGAATGTCAACCCAACGGTGGTATGATCAAACAGAACAGACTCTACTGACTACCCTCAGCCAGTTCCTCCAAAATTAAGGATTACTCTCAATTATTTGAATTGCATTGGGAGCCCTAAAGCCGACCTGCCAGCAAGATACCAATTGGATTCACTGTCACCCCACACATCTTTTCACTGCTGTAGTAACTGCTTACAGGGACTGGGAGAGAGGAGAAAATTATATATAACACTTTCTTTTAGAAAGGAACACGAGTACCTTCAGAATTTTACATCGTGTGAAGAAGCCAGGTAGCAATCCCCTGCAGAGAACACGGCGATTTGTACCATTTCCAGCCCTGGAAGGCATTCAGGTCAGGCCCACTGATTGCGCTTATAATAGGTGATAGAATTTCTCTAAAATTTTTATTGTGAGCTAAGATGAATTCTGTGCAATTTTTAATACATTCTACTGTGTCTAGATGAATGCCCCAGGACAAGTGCAAAAAGTCAATATGGAAATTTAAGGAGATGGAATGACATCAGCAAGACGCAAAACAAGAAGTCTCAAGTTCTTCTCCCTGCCACAGAAAGTCTCATGAGCAACTATGCACAGACCAGAATATCTTTTTGAAAACCCCAATACTTGGAAACAAGCCTGAGAACAACCATGTGGTTCACAGAACTGAAAAACATTCAAATTAGAGGAGTAAGAAGATCAGTCTTACTCCAACATTAACCCCCTCCCTCAGTGACTCAGTTGGCACAATACAGGAGGAAAAGATACCAGCTTTCCTAGTATTCCAAGATGCTTTCTGGGAAGCCCACTGCAGCTTCAACTCACAGGGAGCACTAGGAGAAACAGAACGGCTAGATGACCCAGAGTCAGGTAAAAACAAAGAAAGGAGGCAGAGAACAAACACATGGGTTTTGGTGGTTTCTCTGTTAGCTGTGGTACCAAACTGTAAAAATCAGCCAATCTCATAGTATACCTGCAAAGCTGATCTGGATGCTTTCAGAAGAATGATGGGAAGTACAACTTGAGTTCCTTCATGACTAATCTCCACATCCAGTCTCAGAACTCACTGTAAAGATGCATCAAGGCAAGAGGACCACTACTTCTTCACACTTCAGAGAAATGTAGGGGCTAGTTCTGCTTGACCCTGGAAGTGGAAGTGCTCTCTCTCTCTCTCTCTGTCTCACTCCTGGAAGAAATAAATATCCACACAATGAGGTATCATTTCATCCTTGTGAGAATGGCCATTATGAAAAAGACAGAACAAGTGTTAGCAGGTATATTCAGAAAAGAGTATCAGAGCCAGGCACAGGCACAGTGTGATACAACTGGACCCATGGGAGGAAAGGCCCTGTTCAGCCTGGGACCTCTCTGAGCACTCCAATACACAAGCACATGCTAATGGTCCCAGATGCCTGAGATTGGGTGGATTGGATCATAGCATGAGGACCCTGTTGAGGGGGCCTATCGCTCTAACTTTCTCAGTGGGTGGAAATTAACGAATAAACAAAAAAATAGAGTATTGTGCATTTCAAAATTGCTAAAATATTTGCGATGATAGGCATGTTAACAAGCTTGATTTAATTATTGTTTTAATAAATCATAACATTATTTTGTATCCCATAAACAATTATAAATGATCAAATTGCGGTAAAATGGTAAAAAAAATAAATCAATAAATAAACTTAAGAACAAAGACCTTTGATTTCTACGGGTATACTAATGTTTTATGGGATTTCTTCAGCTGGCATCTAAGTGGAACACAGTGGAGGTTAAGTGTGTTCTACTTCTTATTAGGAGAAACAAAATTAGTGATAACTAAGAGGAAAAATATCTAGTGTTATAAAATACAGTGAGATGTGTATATATTAATAACAATTTACTGTATTTCTCAGTTCCTATAAATAGGACTTTTATAATAAAGAGGACTTTTAATGTTTCTCGCACAAAGTAATGACAAATGGTTAAGATGGTAAGTGTATTAATTACCCTGAAAACACTGTATTCGCGTACTAAAAATCACATTGTACCCCACACGTATGTACAATTATTATGTTAATAAAAAACAAATAAAAATTAAAAAAAAACTTATTCCCACATGTTAATGTATTTAGTTAATTCAAATTTATATTAGCAGCTTAGAGTAGAATAGCATAAGAATCTTAACCAGTAGCTTAAACATTATCTTCTGGGTTTTGAGATTCAATTTTTCTCTATTGGAAGATATATGATTTTGGGAGCTGATCGTTGATTGACATCCTTCTATGGGATATAAATTCAGAAGTGACTTGTGCTATCCCTGTGTCTGAATTTCTTCCTGCCATTGTTGCCCACACATCAAGAGACATACCACAATAAGGTTATAATTGTTTGCTTGGGATAGTGACTCTTTAACATCAGGGACCTTTCAGATAAAGAGGGACTTTCCGTTGATACAAGTCTCCAGCTTTCTAAGGACTACTAAGAGACAAATTCTGCTTCCAAATTTTGCAGGCCTCCTCATGTGAAATGAAATCATGTTAGTTTAGTTCTACAAATATTTAACAGAGCTACTTTTTCCGGGGTAAGTTTAAGGATATTCAAAAAATTTTCCATCTTTTTCAATCCCATGTAAATTCCAATTTACATGGCATTTTGAAAATAAAAAGGAATTAGTGAGTTCTCTCTAGTAAATTGGTGATCTTAACCAGAATTGTGGCTCTCCCCTATGAATCACACCGTGTCTGAACACATTACAGAGAATATAAAAAACGCAGGTGGAATGTAATGTCCTGTGAAGTGAATCATATGTGTGCAAAGACCTTGCCAACATCATCACTCCTTAGTCTGTTAATGACGTGTCATTCAAGATCTCCAGAGAATTGCCGAAGTAAGTCTTGTAAGTGTTGTGACCAGATTCAGTGAACCAAAAACCACAACATGTGTTCTATTGAAGGAGTATAGTATCTCTCTCAGGTGTTGACAATTTCTATAACTAATATTTACTGAACACCTCATCAGTGCCAATTTATGTAATAATCATATTACCTGTCATTTTACTCCACATAACACTTTGTGGTATACATCGTTTAGTCTCTATTTGGCACATAAGTAGGCAGGTTCAGAAATAAGTTACTCAAATCATATAGCTAGAACTAAGATTTAAATAAGAAAATCTCAGGCTTACAGATAAATGCTATTTCTATAGATTATGTGACAAAATACACAAACTACTAATAAACTAGCTAAACACATCAGTTTAAATAAGTTTACACCCATTGTGGTAAGCATTTTTAATGTGTCTAAAGAAAAGTATAAACACACATACTCACAGCTGAAGAAAGGCAAAGACGGCATAGTAAATAAAGAAAATACAGGGAAAAAAAGTTCAAATTGTTGGCTATATACCTAGCTATCTAGAGATTAGGAAACAGAGTGTCCTAGAGGGCACAAGGTCAATTACATACTCCATAAATATTAAGATAGTGATGCTCAGAGCTTTTATAGTCTGGAAAACACGTTTTAAAGACAAGGCTATGGTAGGTGACGGTTATGTCAGCAATTTAGAAAGACTAAATAAAGGTATGGTCTGAATGTTTATGTTTCTCCAAAATTCAGGTTGAAATTTCATCCCAGTTCAATAGTATTAACAGAAAGGGTCTTTAGGAAATGAGTACATCATAACACTGCAATCCTCATAAATGGGATCAGTGACCATATAAAAGGATTTGAGGAAATCTCTTAGTCCCTTTTTGCCTTTCTGTTTCTTTTGCCAAGCAAAGATACAGCAAGAGGTGCTATTTGGAAGCAGGGTGGAAGCCCTAAACAGACACTAAATCTGCTAGCACTTTGATCTTAGCCTTCCCAGGGTCTAAACCTGTAGGAAATAAACATCAGTTCTTTATAAACTACCCAGGTTGTGCCCCTAGCCTAGTGGTTAAAGGAGCTAGATACTGCATGGGTAATTGCTGTTTGAATTCCAGACCTGACTTGAAAAACACATTGGACACGTGTATGTACTTGCCCCAAGTCCTGAGAGGATGGAGAAATAAAGGAGAAAGGATCGCAGCATGATTGTGCCCCATCGGAGTCTTTCTCTCCTCCTCCCGCAACCCACCCTCTCTCTCTCTCTCTCTCTCTCTCTCTCTCTCTCTCTTTCTTCCTACTACAAAGCACTTTGGCAACTTAATTAATTCATTAACTAATAAGCCAACCCAAGGTATATTATTATACTAGCAGGAATATACTAAAAGAGTTACCATAAGTAGAACTAGAAGAGAAGTGGATATCAACAAGAACAGCGAAAAAACTATAGTCTGGAATTAAACATAAATATAGTAATCAAATTATTCCTGTTTGGTTTTTTAGCTTTATGGGTTTAGATCTCAGAGACTGCACCCTCAGACTTTAATTTGTGGTGTTTGTAGAAATGTCTGCTGATTAATGAATATATACATGGATATTGACATCTTAAAATGAAGATAAAACTATTTCATTAATTTTGTATGACACATAAAAAGACATGATGCTTCAAGACTAGACTTCAGCTACTCTTGTTTAAATTAAAAATAATGGAAGCTGGACATCTAGAGAAATTATAGACTTTACATCTAGTAGAGTCTATAAGATAAAGTAAAGTACTTTAAATTTTCTTTTTAGTTTGCTGTAGGATGTGTGCACGAGAGAGAGAGATATCACTCTCCAGAAGGTGAGAAAGAGAGAAATCACTCTCCAGGGGGATGGTCAAACTGCAATCCCTTCTATTCTCAGAATTTGAGGCACACATGCACACGTGCCTAGTGTGTTTCTCAAGACATTGGGTTTGGGACTTGAACTATGCAGTTGGCCATGAGGGATACAGCCACCTTAACTTCTGCACCATCTGCTGGCCTCCCAAAGAAAATTAACTTAAGATACATAAATCCAAAGATTTAATGACTAAGAAACATACAAAAACAAATAACTTCTGCAGACATGAGAAATATGTACCTGTCCTTTCCAAAAATTTTAATGTCATAAAAATTGATCTAATGGAAGCTATATTAAGTGATAACATTAGAACTGAATAATATTTTAGTTGTTCCCTCAAATTATTGGTCACTTTGTATTTGAAGTTCTAGGCTTTAAGGGAAGAGGATGACTTTACATCTTTACATTTGTAGTGAAATAATAATTGCATAATACAATAATATTCAGATTTATTTTTGATATAATTCAAGTAATAAATATTTATGTTTTTGAACCAATTTTTAAAAAATATTTTAATTTAATCTTTATAATAATTGAATGTAATATTTATTTTCCATTTTATAGTTGAAGATGCTGTGGTTAGAGAGAATTAACAATTGGTAACTTGAAAAGTAGGAATTAAATTTTCTTCTTTTAATTTCCTGCCCAATATTTTGTCTAATTCACCACAATGCACAATATTTTTTAATCATTGTTCTTATATATTTTATGAAACTTTCCATGGTATACTCATGATTTGACAGTGAAAAAGGAGAGGATGAGAATACATTTCAATACTTTTTCTGAACTATAAGCACAAGAGGAAAGACCACAAGAGTAACTCTAGACTGATCAGCTGAAGTTTAATATTGCTCTGAATTAAAACACTATCTCATACTGATATTAGACAAAATACATGTCAAGACAAAAACTGTAAAAAAGATAAAGAAGGACATTATATAGTAGCAAAAAGATTAGTTAACTAAGAAGATATAACAATTATAAATTTTTATATACCCAATGCTCACTCAAATAAATAACAGAAAGATTATGGGATTTAAAAGGAGAGATAGACTGCAACACTAATTGCTGGGTCTCAACACCCAATGTGACCACTGAACAGATCAACTAGACAGAAAATACAGAAACACAAGAACTAAACGATGCCATATACAAAATAGGCCTAACAGACATTTACAGAACATTTCATCCCAAAACTGCAAAAAATACACATTTTTCTCATGTCTGTGTGGAACATTATCAAAAATTGACCATATGATAGGACATAAACAACTGTTACAAATTTAAAACTACAAAAACTATCCAGCATCTTTCCTGACCACAATGGAATTAAATTTGAAATCAATTTCAGAAAGAGCCTTTAAAAATATACCAAAAAAAAAAAATAGAAGCTAAGCAATCTACTCCTGAATGACTTCAAAATTACTGAAGCAATTAAGGCTGAAATATATATATATATACCAATAACAATGAATACACAACCCTTCAGAATCTTTGGAATACAGCAAAAGCAGTCTTAAGAGTGAAGTTTATAGCAACTGGAGCTAATAAAAAATGGAAAGGTGGCAAATAAATGACTTAACAACACATCTCAGAGAACTAGAAAGACACACAAACCATCAAAGAACCTGAAAGTTCCAGAAGAAAAAAATAAGATTAGAGCAAAAAGAAATAAAATGTTGAATAAATGAACTATACAGAAGTAAGCTAGTTTTTTTGAGAGGATACACAAAATTGACAAACTGTTAGCTAGAAATAATCAAGAAGAATAAAATATGAACCAGGCATTATTACAACAGATAAAAGAGAAATACAGCTCGGACTGGGTGGCTTAAACAAAGAAAAAGAAAAAAAATCAGAAATTCAAAAAATTATGGGAGAATACTACAAGCAACTATACACAAACAAAAAAACCTAGAAAATATGGTAACATTTCTGAAGACATATACTTTATCTACGTTGAACCAGGAAGAAATGAAAGGCCAGAATAAGCCAATAAGAAGTAATGAGATTAAATCAGTAATAAATAACCTCTCAACAAAAGTAAAGCACAATTCACTTCTGAATTCTATAAAACATTTAAAGAAGAGCAAATGCCAATCCTCAAATTATTTCTAATGATCTCAAGGTAAGGAGTCCTTCCAAACTCATTCTGAGAAGCCTCCACCCCGTTAATACCAAAGGCAAACAAATACATGATGGGAACATAAAAACAAACAAGCAAACAAACAAAACAAAAATATAGATAACAATCACTGATGAATCCACATGTCAAAATCCTAAACAAGAATACTAGCAATCAAATCCAATACACATAAAACCTACTGTGAACAAGTAGGCCTTATCCCAGGTATGCAAGGGTAGTTCAATATATGAAAAACAATGAATATTATACATTACATCACAGAAGAAAAAATAAAAACTATATTATCATATTATTTGATACTAAAAAGCATATGATAAAATACAATATCACTTCATGAGGAAGACTCTCAGCAAAATAGGTATAGCAGAGATATTTCTCAGCATAATAAAATATATGACAAACCCATAGCTAATATTTTGTATGGAGAAAAGCTGGACACTTTCCCACTAATTACTGTAAAAGACAAAGATGCCCACTTTTCCCATTCCTTTTTAATAAAATAAAATTCAGTAAAGTCTTAGGATACAAAATCAATTTATGAAAATTTATAGCATTTCTTTAGCTGTTTTGGCTTAGGGCATGTGTGCTTGGTAGAGAGAGAGAGACAGACAGACAGACAGTGAGAGGGAAAGTGGGAAATCATCCCCCCCACGGGGGATGACCACATTGTAATACCTTAACTTCCATTCTCATCCAAGGATCTTAGGCATGCACACACACATGCCTGGTGTGATTTTGAACCCAGTGGATCTGAGACTTGAACCACAATTGGTCATGTGGGAGTCCAGTGATGTAACTGCCATGCCATGTGCTGGCCCAAAAATTTATAGCATTTTTATACCCCAACAATTAATACACTGAAGTAGAATTTTAAAAAGTAATCTCATTTAAGATAGCCATAAAACATTTAAAATTCCTAGGAGTAAAGCTAATCAAGTAGGTGAAAGACCTCTACAAAAAAAAACTGTGAAAAACAGAATACAGAAATTGAGTATGGCACAAACAGATGGAAAGACACCGCATGCTCTTGGATCAGAAGAATCAATATAATAAAAATACCAATTCTACCCAAATTAATTTACAAATTTGATATGATTCCAATCACATTACCAATGACATTCTTCACACGAATTTTGAAAAATGATAAAGTTTTTCTAGAATTATAAAAGACTCCATATCATCAAGGTATACTATGCAGAAAAAATAAAGTAGGAGGCATCTCACTACTCGACCTCAGAAACTGATTATCAAAAAGGCATGGTTCTGAAACAAAAAAATACACATAGACCGAAGGAACCGAATACAGAATCCACAAATAAACCTCAAAACATGCTGCCAACTGATTTTTTGTCAAAGAATATGACATTCCATCAGAGAAAAGAAAGTCTCTTTAACAAATGGTACTTGAAAAATTAAATATTTTTCTGCAGAAAAATGAAACTGGACCCCTATCTCCCACCACTAACAAAAATCTCAAAATGAATCAAAGATCTAAATATAAAGCCTCTAACTATAAAACTACTAGTGAAAAACTCAAGGGAAACGCTTGCAGATATCGTAGTAGGCAGATTTCTTAAATAAGACCCCTAAAGCACAGACTATAATTCCAAAAAGAGACAAATGAGATTACATCAAGCTAAAAAGCTTCTGTACAACAGGAAACAATTAGAATAAAGACAAAATTCACAGAAAGGAAGAAAGTATGTGCAAACTGTTTCAGATAAAGAACTGATAACCAGAATAGAGAGAATCCAAGCAACTCATCTGCAATAATAATAATAATCCAATTAAAAACAGGAAAATAAGTTGAACAGATGACTCTCTTAAGGAAGACATACAAATGTCCCAAAAGCATATGAAAAAAATGTTCAACATCTTTTACTTTAAGGGAAATGCAAATCACAACCACAATGAGATACCAATGAACCCCAGTAAGAATGGCTATAATAAAACAAAGAAAGAAAGACAAGTAGTGCCAAGGCTGTGGTGAAAATAGAATAGCTACCATGGAAGACAATTTGGAGGGTCCTCCAAAAAACTCTAAAAAGAGAGTGCCATATAACCCTGTAATCCCACTCCTTGGTATTTATCCACAGGATACAAGAACACTCATTCAGAAAGACATGAGCACATTCATGTTTATTGCAGTATTGTTCACAGATGCTAAAATATGGAGTCAACCTAAATGTCTAAGAACAGATGACCGAATTGAAAATCTCTGCCATACATACACTATGGATTTCTACCCAACCATGAAGAAAGATGAGATCCTGTCATTTGGTACAGAGTGGTTAAAAATAGAAGATGCAATACTAAGTGAAGCAAACCAGACTATAAAAAACAAGCATAGTATATGTATATACCAAATTTTGGCACTCTATGGCAGAAATCAAAAATCTGAAGCTATAATAGTAGAAAGGGCAAGTGAAGATACCAGAGACTGTATAGGAGGCAGTGAATAGAAGGGTTTGGGAGAAAGGGTGGGGGAAGATAAAAACACATTAAACAGACAGAAGAATATAAAGTTCTCTGTTGAAAATGCCATATGGTAATATAGTTGACTTCATTGATATGCACTGCACACATGCTTTGAAAAAAATAAACATTGTGTGCTACAAAGATGTACAATGATTAAATGTAAATAAGAAATTATAAAAATTATTATTTGGTAATATTGGGTAAATATAAGTCATATATGTATTAAAATTGTAAACAAAGTAATTTATTCACAGAAAGGAAGAAAGTATGTGCAAACTGTTTCAGATAAAGAACTGATAACCAGAATAGAGAGAATCCAAGCAACTCATCTGCAATAATAATAATAATCCAATTAAAAACAGGAAAATAAGTTGAACAGATGACTCTCTTAAGGAAGACATACAAATGTCCCAAAAGCATATGAAAAAAATGTTCAATATCTTTTACTTTAAGGGAAATGCAAATCACAACCACAATGAGATACCAATGAACCCCAGTAAGAATGGCTATAATAAAACAAAGAAAGAAAGACAAGTAGTGCCAAGGCTGTGGTGAAAATAGAATAGCTACCATGGAAGACAATTTGGAGGGTCCTCCAAAAAACTCTAAAAAGAGAGTGCCATATAACCCTGTAATCCCACTCCTTGGTATTTATCCACAGGATACAAGAACACTCATTCAGAAAGACATGAGCACATTCATGTTTATTGCAGTATTGTTCACAGATGCTAAAATATGGAGTCAACCTAAATGTCTAAGAACAGATGACCGAATTGAAAATCTCTGCCATACATACACTATGGATTTCTACCCAACCATGAAGAAAGATGAGATCCTGTCATTTGGTACAGAGTGGTTAAAAATAGAAGATGCAATACTAAGTGAAGCAAACCAGACTATAAAAAACAAGCATAGTATATGTATATACCAAATTTTGGCACTCTATGGCAGAAATCAAAAATCTGAAGCTATAATAGTAGAAAGGGCAAGTGAAGATACCAGAGACTGTATAGGAGGCAGTGAATAGAAGGGTTTGGGAGAAAGGGTGGGGGAAGATAAAAACACATTAAACAGACAGAAGAATATAAAGTTCTCTGTTGAAAATGCCATATGGTAATATAGTTGACTTCATTGATATGCACTGCACACATGCTTTGAAAAAAATAAACATTGTGTGCTACAAAGATGTACAATGATTAAATGTAAATAAGAAATTATAAAAATTATTATTTGGTAATATTGGGTAAATATAAGTCATATATGTATTAAAATTGTAAACAAAGTAATTTCTCTCTTGGTCTCTCTGGTGAGCTCATGTGCAAAAAATCTCTCTTAAAAAAAAAGATGACACTTTAAGATATAGAACAAAGAAAATGTGACATCTCAAGGAAGACATGAAGGATTGTTTTTGTTCAGGATAAATACTGAATCATCTTTGTTATTGCTCAGTAAAATCATTAGTGTTCTGTAATATCGTGACATGGAATTTACTTTAAATTCTCAGTATTAATTAAGACTATTCTGAAGAAAATAATCTATTTGTAATTTAAATACTTTCTCAATGAATTACATGGGCAATCTAAATTATTTTTCAGGAAGTAATGATATATTATTCTATTGTTCAAATTAATATACAATAATAAATGGCTTACGTAGTCTGAACGTAGAATTGTGTCTGGTATTCTTTCTGAAAAATGTGCCCTGTAGAATGAAAATATTTTGAGTCTAGTAGAGAAAGAGTTCTGTTTCTTGATTTTTTTATTGTCACTCTAATTTATTAATAGTCTTGTGTTGGTTGACATGTATAATAGGGCTAATTATAAATAGAATTTCCTAACAGAGTTCCTGGTATTTCTTTAATTTATTCTTATTTTTTAAATTATCATAACACAAAATTGACTTTTATTTATTTTTTGTATTTGTGCACTTCTATAAATTTTAACAGATGAATGCTAATATCAAAACAATCAGAATATAGGATAAGTCTATCCCTCTGCAAGTCTTTCTCCTTTCCCTCTATAATCAAATCCCACTCCCACTAACACTCCTCCACTTTATACAGTACATAACATTGGAGTTGCCATTCTTATTAAAAGTACCACTGAGATGAAAGTTATACCACAGAGCTATGATTCTCTATGGTCATATGTGTGTTGGAGTAGGAGAGAGTAGGTGCTGTACCTACCTTGGAAAGAAGCATTTCATGATAATATGAATGGATTTTTTTTTAAGGTAAATTCTCTCCTATTGATTCTAATAAATTATCTTTCTTGCTTTGGAGAAGAAAAATCATTTTTCCTCTCCACTTAAAAATCATCACAATTATTTTTTTTAAGATTTATTTATTTATTCATTCATTCAGTTTAATTTGACCAAAGAGAGACACAGAGAGAGGAGAGAGGAAAGTGAGAAAGCAAGCCAACAGGTCCAGGACTTGAACCGTGGTTGGCCATATGGGAGTGTCCGCACCTTAATCACCACGCCACCTGCTGGTCCCAATAATCACAATTATTAACCACCACAATTATTCCTAAAAAATATATGATATTCTTCAAAGACCTCTCTTTATGGTCCAGTTGGGTTAAATACCATAAGTATTTTAAACTTTTTCTAGTTCTCTAGTTTGAAATTACTTGAAGATATAAACAGAATATTATATATTATTGAATTCCCAGGGGCTGGAACAGTACTTAGAACTCTGTAGATAATCAATAAGGAAGTAATGAATAATAAATACATTTTTCAAGCTCTAATTTACTCTTTAAAATTGAATTTATAATATTCAGAGATTTCTGCTCCTTACCACAATGTAAAAACAGAAACTAGATTTTCCCATTTACCTAAAAAATGTTTTAAACCCAGTATGTGTATAATTTATGCATATTTATATGTATGTTTTATGTGTGTGTATGTGTGTTTTGTGTGTGTGTGTGTGTGTGTGTGTGTGTTTCCGAAGAGAAGAAACACAAAAAAATCCAGTTGAGTTCTATATTTGCTCCAGATTACATCAAGTTGGAGGCAGATCCAAGGTGAAAGTATAGCAAAGAGGTACCAAAACACTTCTCTCTCTTTTTGAGTAGAGAAGAAAGAGATCAGAAGCAAGGCAAAGGAGTTCAAGTTTGTGAAGCCATGTCCAAGAGGGAAGGGAGCTTCACACAGAGACAACACTGGAGACCTACAGAGCCGTCACCTAATGCCTTAGGCTAGGTTTAGAGTTATGCATGCATAGGAAGAAATTATTCAAAGTCCTGGGGAAAAAAATGAGACACATAAGATCAGTTTTCATGTTTGGACAAGCAAATAATACAAGGGACTTTCAAATATTTGATGAAAAAGTGGAATTAAAGTATGAGTTTATTTTGTTGCAAAATCATCTTGAAATCTATGCATAGATTAAATGATATATACTTCTGTGAACTTTTAGAAGACTTCTCATATTATTTTTTAATTAATTAATTAATTTTTATATACATTCAATGACATTGTTTAGTTTATGAAGTAAACATTTGAATATGTGAACATTTCTCCCCAGTCCAGCTGATCAAAATATCTTGAACAGATTACACCACACCTCCCTGTTCCGTCAATGCTCTGCCTCTGTATCCCTCCTCCAAATGTCCTTCCCTAGGCCCCTCTCCTCCACACACACCACATCTAACATTCACACACATCTCTTGTGTTTTTATATCTGTTAGTCAATCAGTTTCGGTCATAGAGTGCAGACACTTGGTATAAGTGCAGACATACAATGTCTCTCCTTCATAGTCTGGCTTGCTTCACTAAGCAGTAAATCTTATAATCACAATTATTAACCACCACAATTATTCCTAAAAAATATATGATATTCTTCAAAGACCTCTCTTTATGGTCCAGTTGGGTTAAATACCATAAGTATTTTAAACTTTTTCTAGTTCTCTAGTTTGAAATTACTTGAAGATATAAACAGAATATTATATATTATTGAATTCCCAGGGGCTGGAACAGTACTTAGAACTCTGTAGATAATCAATAAGGAAGTAATGAATAATAAATACATTTTTCAAGCTCTAATTTACTCTTTAAAATTGAATTTATAATATTCAGAGATTTCTGCTCCTTACCACAATGTAAAAACAGAAACTAGATTTTCCCATTTACCTAAAAAATGTTTTAAACCCAGTATGTGTATAATTTATGCATATTTATATGTATGTTTTATGTGTGTGTATGTGTGTTTTGTGTGTGTGTGTGTGTGTGTGTGTGTGTTTCCGAAGAGAAGAAACACAAAAAAATCCAGTTGAGTTCTATATTTGCTCCAGATTACATCAAGTTGGAGGCAGATCCAAGGTGAAAGTATAGCAAAGAGGTACCAAAACACTTCTCTCTCTTTTTGAGTAGAGAAGAAAGAGATCAGAAGCAAGGCAAAGGAGTTCAAGTTTGTGAAGCCATGTCCAAGAGGGAAGGGAGCTTCACACAGAGACAACACTGGAGACCTACAGAGCCGTCACCTAATGCCTTAGGCTAGGTTTAGAGTTATGCATGCATAGGAAGAAATTATTCAAAGTCCTGGGGAAAAAAATGAGACACATAAGATCAGTTTTCATGTTTGGACAAGCAAATAATACAAGGGACTTTCAAATATTTGATGAAAAAGTGGAATTAAAGTATGAGTTTATTTTGTTGCAAAATCATCTTGAAATCTATGCATAGATTAAATGATATATACTTCTGTGAACTTTTAGAAGACTTCTCATATTATTTTTTAATTAATTAATTAATTTTTATATACATTCAATGACATTGTTTAGTTTATGAAGTAAACATTTGAATATGTGAACATTTCTCCCCAGTCCAGCTGATCAAAATATCTTGAACAGATTACACCACACCTCCCTGTTCCGTCAATGCTCTGCCTCTGTATCCCTCCTCCAAATGTCCTTCCCTAGGCCCCTCTCCTCCACACACACCACATCTAACATTCACACACATCTCTTGTGTTTTTATATCTGTTAGTCAATCAGTTTCGGTCATAGAGTGCAGACACTTGGTATAAGTGCAGACATACAATGTCTCTCCTTCATAGTCTGGCTTGCTTCACTAAGCAGTAAATCTTCCATATTCTTCCACTTTCTGTCAAAAGCCAGGGTTTTGTTGGTTTTTTATGGCTGAATAGTATTCCATAGAGTATATGTGCCACAGTTTTTCAATCTATTCATCCATATGGGGGCATTTGGGTTTGTTCCATGTCTTAGCAATCGTGAATAGTGTTGCAATAAACATCGAGAAATCTTGATCATCCCCAATAGTAGTAGTTCTATTTGTAGATTTTTTTTTTTTTGGAGAGGTTTTGGCTATAGGGCACGTGCGCTTGCCAGACAGATGGAGAGAGACAGAGAGACAGAAAGCGAGAAATCATCCCCCCAGGGGGTATGGCCATGCCGCAATCCCTTTTCCTCCATTCTCCTCTCGGGATCTTGGGCATGCACACACACGCGCCCGGCATGAGTTTTAAGCCACCGGGTCCAGGATATGAACCCAGGTGAACTACATGGGAGTCCAGCGACATAGCCATTACGCAAACTGCTGGTCCCTACTTGTAGATTTTTTTTAAATATTTTTTATTTCTTTTTTTTTCTTTCATTTATTTATTTTTACATTTTTCCACAAACATTTACTTTACATAGCAAAAAATTTTAGCTCATACTCCATAATTCTTGACAGCTTACAAACAACTTTCAAAATTTCAAAATACTGAATTTTAAAGATAATGTTCAAAATATGTCTTATAATTTTGTATAATTTTATAACTCTATAACAACAGAAGCAGTATGGAATTGTTCTCCACAGCGGTTGGACCAATTTACATTCCCACCAGCAGTGTAAAAGAGTTCCCATTTCACCACACCCTGGTCAACATTTATCATTTTTGTTTTTTTAATCTTATACATTCTGACTGGAGTTAGGTGGTACCTCATTGTTGTTTTGATCTGCATTTCCCTTATGATGAGGGATGTTGAACATTTTTTCATATGCCTTTTGGCTATTCATATGTCATCTTCAGAGTGTTTTTTTCAACTCCTTCTCCCATCTTTTAATAGGGTTGATCATCATTTTTCCAAACAGCTTCTTTAGTTCCTTGTGTATTCTGGTTATCCATCCATTATCTGATGCATAATTTACAAAAATATTTTCCCATTCTTAGGGCTGTTGATCCACACTAATTACTGTGTCTTTTGCCATGCAGAAACTTCTTAGTCTGATGTAATCCCACTTGTCTATTTTGGGGATGATCAAGACTTCTCATATTATCTAAGATGTCTAATGTCTATTCTATTCAAGAATATGAGACATGAAAAAATATCAGGAAAATGTGATTTAAAGTATAGGAAAAAAAGAGACAATAAAAATCATCTTTGAGTATGTTCAGATGTTGAATTTAGAAGACAAAACCTTCCAAACAACTAATTTAAAAATATTTAAAAATCTAAAGGAAATCATGTTTAAAGGGTTATGAGAGAATATAACAATAATAAATTAAGCAACAGAAAATCTTAATAAGGGTATAGAAAACAGACAAAAGAACAAATGAAAATTCTATGGTTAGAAGATTACAAAAACTTAATTCACTAGAGGAATTTAACAGCAGATTAAACATGTTTAAAAAAAAAGTCAGTGAATGTGAAGAAGTCAGTGAAAGTTATCTCCACTCTAAATGAGAACTATTTAAGATATTTCCATTTTGAGGTATACATTTTATGCAATGATTATGTAAAAACATAAAAACTCTGCAATATTGTTTTGTTTCTTGTTTGTTTTAGATACATACTATTTTATTCTTAAATTTATTTGAAAGGCACAGGCTTTAGTTAAGCAAAAATTATCTTTACAAAAAAGAATAAGGCGGGAAAAATCATACTCATCTATATTAAAGGCTTCCTGTAGAGCTATGGTAATCAAGAATGTGGTGTCGGCAAAGAAACAGAAATGCACACATATAAATAGAAAAAACAGAAATAGATCTAGAGAAATGAGCCCAACTGATTTTTGACAGAGGTAAAAAAAAGTAACTCACTGGAATAAGGATAGACTTTCTAACAAGTGGTGCTGGAGCATGAGATATCAATAAATCCTCCCAACTAACACACACACACAAATAAACATTAACCTTGGGGCATGGTGTTTTAGGTACTGGATTTCCACATGGCCAACTACGGTTTGAGACCCAGTTCTGGTGGGGTGCTTTCTCACTTTCTGTCTCTTTCTCCTTCTCTATTTCTCTCTCTTCTGTCACTCCCTGGTGAGCACACATACCTTGTAACAAATTAAAAATAAAAATAATAATAATAATTAATTTAATAAATTCTAAAAATAAAACAAATAAAATAAACCTCAGGCTAAATCTCACACCTTATATGAAAATAAATTTAAATGGCTCATAGACTTAATGGTAAAACATAAAACTGGAACTTTTAGAAAAAAAAAAAGAGAGAGAGAGAAAATATTTAGGCCTAAACTAGGAAAAGATCTCTTACACTTAATGCCAAGACTATGAACCATAAAGTTGAAAATTAAAGACTTGGATTTTATAAAAAATGAAAAGTTATTGTTGTTTGAAATCATGTGAAGAGAAAAAAATCAAACTATGTATTGGAAGAAAATATTTACAAATTGCTTTTCTGGATGAAAAACACAGTTTTTAGAACATATAAAGAACTCTAAGATATCAACAGCAATGACATTAATAAATCAATTAAAATTAAAATGATAAAAATCATGAACAGACATTTCACTGATGAGGATATACAGATGGCAAAGTACATGAAAAGATGTTAAACATCATTAGCTGTAAGGGAAATGGAGATTAAAACCACAGCACATTAGATACTATTGCACACGATTTTAAATGGCTAAAATTAAAAAATAATAATGGTGACAATACCGGGCAAAGATCTGAAGAAAATGTGTCATTCATAAATTGCTTATGGTAATATAAAATGATATAGCTACTCTAGAAAAAAAAAAAGTTTGGCTGTTATAGGATTAAACCCATAATTACTATTTGACTCTATTATTTTACTATTGGGCATTTATTTGAGAATAATAAAAACTTAAGTTTATACCCAAACATGTAGTGATATTTGTATCAGTTTCATTTTAAAAACTAAAAACTGGAAACTCCTCCAGTCCTGCTGGTTAAATAAAATATCGTAGATGTATATGACTCAGCAAATACAAGTAGCAAGCTACTGACATTTACAACAACTTGAATGATTCTCCAGTGAATTATGCTGAACTTAAACAAAAAGCCAAACCCAAAGAGTTACACACTGTACAATTTTATTTTTATAACATTTTAATTAATTATTTTCTAGAGAATGAGAAAATTTATAATAATGAAACGACCAAACCATCAAATAGGCAAAACAACTATAAATATATGCATACCTAGAGCCCTAAATACAAGAAGCAAAAAGTGGCAGAATTGAATGGTTTAAAAATTATTTTAAGAAAATAATTCCATTTAAAATATTATAATACATACATTTAACAGACTACTTCAAGAAATTAAGTCATGAAAGGGATTAAGAACTGAATAATTTGAAAAGATAAGCCATGTTCATGGTTTGGATGATTAACTGTTTTAAGATGGTGATACACCCTAAAGTGATCTAGAGTCATTGCAATTCCTATCAAATTCCATCTTCTTTTTATGCAGAATTGGACATGTGAATTTGAAATTTATATAAAAATGCAAAAGTACCAAATAAGTCAAAACAATCTTAGAAAAAAAAAAAAGTTGAAGGACTCACACGTCTTGATTTAAAAACTTACTACAAATAATCAATACAATGTGGGACTGTCTTATAGACAGAAACATTGGAATAGAATTGAAAATTCTGAAATTAACTCGTTCATTATGGTCATTTGATGTCCACAGAGGTACTTACATACTTCAGTAGGAAAATCATGTCAAACATGGAATTGCTGGGACCAGCAGTTAGTGTAATGGCTATGCCGCTGGACTCCCATGTAGCTGACAGCAGTTCAAGTCCAGGACCCGGTGGCTTAAACTCACACCAGGCGCGTGTGTGTGCATGCCCAAGATCCTGAGAGGAGAATGGAGGGGAAAGGATTGTGGTATGGCCATCCCTTGGGGGGGATGATTTCTGACTTTCTATCTCTCTGTCTCTCTCTTTCTGGCAAGCGCACGCAACCTATAGCAAAAACCTTTCCAAAAGAAAACATGGAATTGCCATTATACCTAGCAATTCTATTAGAATTATATCCAATAGCATTGAAAACCCATTTTCATACAAAAACCTATACACAGATATTCATAGCAGTTTTATACATTATAACCAACAAGTGGAAATGAATCAAATGTTCATAAGCTTTATTTATAAAAGGGAGTGTTATTCAGCAATAAAAAAGAATTGAAGTACACATGCTAAGATAGACAAACCTTGAGAAAGGTTTGCAATGGGACCAGCAGTTAGTGTGATGGATATGTCGCTGGACTCTCACATAGTGGACCACGATTTGTGTCCCAGACGCGGTGGCTTAAAACTCACGCCGGGCGCGTGTGCATGCATGCCCAAGATCCGGAGAGGAGAATGGAGAAGAAGGGATTGCGGCGTGGCCATCCCCCCTGAGGGGTGATTTCTCACTTTCTATCTCTCTGTCTCTCTCTCTCTGTCTGGCAAGCACATGCGCCCTATACCAAAAACCTCTCAAAAAAAAAAAAAAAAGAGAGAGAGAGAAAGGATTGTGAAACAATCCAGACATGGAAGGTCACTTTTTGCGAGACTCCATTTATTTTAAATGTTCATCAAAACAAATTTATGGATATAGAAAGTAGATTAATAACTGCTATGGGTTAGCGGTAAAAGTATGGGGATTTGTTGTGAGGTGGTGAAAATGTTCTAAAATTAGATACTTTTACTATCGAAGTTTGAAATGCCTTCTAAATATACTGAAACATGATCTAGCTGTATACTTTACAAGTATAAACAATATGCATGCGATATCCCAATGAGGCTGTTGTGAATAGATGAAACAATCTCATCATAAGACAGTGTTTGCAAACTAGACCGAAAAACAAGATCCAACTATACACTGTCTATATGAGATACGCAGTGATATAAAGAATATAAATAGGTTCAAAGACAAGGGACAGAAAAAGATACATCACATAAATTCTAACCTACTTCATAGACCTAAATGTGAGAACTACCTTAGTCCTGAAAGCGAGGAGTAACAACAACAAAGCAGTAAAATTACATGGTTAACTGACATCTCTGTAGTCATAGAAATAACGCTGATGCATTACTTGGTGAGAGCACAAAACACTTCTTAACTGATTTTAAAAGCACTTCAAAATTATGAGCATGGTGACAGACAAAATATATATTTGTAATTCCCAAAACGGTGCCTATAAAAAAGGCTGCTCATAAATATTCAATTAGGGGCAAGCCTATATTCTAGCCACTTAGTTACTCCTAGTTGGGCTGTCTCTCGGTCAATCCTTCAGTATATAGACATTTCCCATATAAAAATTTTAATGAAATCATTTGGGAAGCATTTGGTGAAAGTGTCATGTGTATTATAACTCTCCTGATCCTGTATCAGAAGGAGAAATGCATTTGGAACATCTGAAAAATTGACTGCCAGTTTTTCATTATGTGCATACTAAGTGTCCTATTTGTGCTTATGAAACTCGTGATAGGAAGGTTAGGATGAATTAAATAACTAGCAAAGAAAGCTTGTGATCCGAAGTAGAATGAGTCAGTTGTACTTATTTAAGTCACACTTTCTATTCAGGCAATGCAGAAGGAACACAATACACTGTGCTTCACCTACAAACTTGATGTTCTTGATCCGTCTTGGCTAGACCTATAGACAGGTGGAACAAAAAGGAAAGGCTCAATACTATGTAGAGGTAGTCGTTAAGTGTCAGCATATAATTCAACTTCCGAGCCTGAGCCCTGGTTCAAATTTCCATCATCTAAATGTTATGACCTTGACCAAGTGTCTAACTCTGCCAGCCACATCTATGCAATGGGAATGACGACGACGGTGCCTTACAGAGTTGTGAGAGGGTTGGAATGATCTAAACCAATCACTATAATGCAAGGGCTGTCATAGAGTAAATAGTGGGTCATAGGAAAAGTCATAATGCATCTTTGCATAGGAAAACATAGAAAAATATGTCATGACTTTCCCAATGACCCAATATCTTAAATGTCATATATTGACATTGCTATTTTTATTATTTTTATTTTCCTAGATCTATATTCCCTAATTAAAATTCTGAAATCCAAAGCTCTGGAAACCAATATATTTTCCATAAGTTTGACAAAAACTCATTTGATAGGATAGCCTGAACTGAAATGATGTAAAGTTATTTATAGTTTTTATTTCCATTTGCATGTACATCCATTTCCTTAACGATTGAAATATTAAAGTCTTTGATATGAGATGCCTCCACATAAGACATTACTGAAAAAGTTCTGAAGTATATGCCATATCACCTCTCTAAAATGTAAGAGTTCTGGGGCTGGTTCTATATAGCACAGTGATTAAGGGACTGGATCACAAGTGGCCAACCATGATTCAAATTGTGGCCCTCAGTGACTCGAATATATGCTAGGCACATGTGGGTGCATGCCCCCCCAAAAAAAATGGCAGAAAAAGAATTAAGGTATGATCATGCTCCACTGGAGGATTTTCTCTCTCTCTCTGGTAAGTGACATGCCCTGCTCTTTGTCAATTATAAAAAAAATAGGACATGAAAGCCCATTTATATCTTTAACAGTTTTAGATAAAGAAGAGTTGTCTTATATTTTGATTATTTTTCCAGTCACCAAAGGTCACAAAGATAATGAACTTTTATCTATACACAGTGGGGAGAGATTAAAAAGGAGACATACTTCTATCAGAAAATAGAACTATCAATAAACTAGAGGTAAACAACTAACACTAAATTTGATTACGGTTCTTGCCTAATGCTGGCGCATTCTGACCCGAATGTTTAGAACAGAATTAAAGATGGAAGTAGCCGAGCTGAACAGAAAACCAGTAGTGTGGATTGACTATAGAGAAAGTAACCCACAAAATCATTCCTGATTGAGACCTACTACCCTAGAGAGTTAAATATATTGGATCATTGGGAACGTCATGAAGTAGTTTTCTATGCTTTTTAATGCAAAAATGCATCATGACGTTCCCAATGACCCAATAATAGCCCAGACAAAGGAAATTCAACCATAGCTACAAGCATAAGATATGCTGAAAGAAGGCTCAGTAATATCTTTTATCTATTTCTATGTTTTGGATACATTAAGTCTTGATCTCTGCAAAATTATGTCTATTTCCCTCTCAGGAGACATATACAATATCTAGAAACATTTTTGATAGTCATACCTGTGGGGAGGTGTGCTATTGGCTAAGAATGCCTCTAAACACTACAATACACAAAACATCCCACCACAACAAAATGTCAATAGTGCCAATTTAAGAAAGCCTCCAGAAGGGAGAGAGACTACCTTAAACACTTTCGCCCCATAGAGTTATAAAGGATTTCTTAGTGATGGAAAAGATAACTGTGAATTCACAATTTAATGTTCTGTTGAACATTAACTGGTTTGGTATCCAACATCGCAATTATATTCTTACATTTCTTTGTTAAAATGCCTATAAATCGCTAGCTCCTCAAATGTATACAGGATGCCTCTGAGATACTGCAGACTCAGTTTCAGACCACTGCAATAAAGTGAATATAACAATAAAGTCAGTCACATGAAAGTTTTGGCTCCCTAACGCATATAAAATTAATGTTTACACTATATTGTAATCTATTAAGCATGCAATAGCATTATATCTAAAAAATGTACATTTAATAAAAAATACTTTATTGCAAAAATGCTAATAATCAGTGAGCTTTAAACTTTTTTGCTGGTGGTAGGTCTTGCCTTGATGTTAATAGTTGTTGACTAATCAGGTTGGTGGTTTATTTGTGGTTGCTGAAGGGTGGTGTGAATGTGGCAATTTCTTAAAATAAACAACAATAAAATTTGCCTATTTATTGATTATTTCTTTCACAAAAGATTTTTTTTCTCTGTAGCACGTGATGCTGTTTGATGACATTTAATGCATATTTAAACTTTCAAAATTGAAGAAAATCCTCTAGTCCCCTGCCGCTGCTTTATCAACTAAGTTTAGGTCATATTCTAAGTTGTTTGCTATTATGTTAACAATGTTCACAGTGCTTTTACCAGGAGTAGTTTCCATCTAAAGAAGTGACTTTCTTTTTGCATCCACAAGAAGCAATTCCTTTTCTGCTGATGTTTTCTCATGAGATTACATCAATACATTCATATCTTCAAGACCCACCTCAGACACTAGTTCTCTAGCTATTTCTACCACAGTTATAATTACTTCCTCCATGAAAGTCTTGACTCCTTCAAAGTCATCGTGAGGGTTGGAATAAATGTCTTTCAAACTCTGCTAATATTGTTCCTTTTATCTTCTCCCATGAACCAGTATGCTCTTAATGGCATTTGGAATGGTAAATACTTTCCAGAAGGTTTTCAATTTACGTTGCACATGTCTATCAGAGGAATCAATGTCTATGGCAGATGTAGCCTTATAAAATTTAGTTTTAAAAAATAAGATGTAAAGGTCAAAATTACTTTTTTGATCCAGGGGCTGCACAATGGATGTTACATGAGCAGGAATAAAAACAACCCAGTTTCCTCGTACATCTCCATCAGAACTGGATGATGAGGTGCTTTGTCCAAATGATTCATGGTGCCTTAAAACAATTACAACAGTGACATAAAGTTCACTGATCACGGATCACTGCAACAGATATGAAATAATGAGAAATTCTGGCAATACTGCAAGAATTACCAAAATGTGACACAGGTACACAGTTATACTGGGTACCTGGTCTTGAAAAATATGGTGCCAATAGACTTGCTCAACACAGGGTTGCAATAAAGTCTTAATTTGTTTAAAAAAAAAGTTCTATGAGGAACAATAAAGCAAAGTACAATAAAACAAGGTATGCCTGTATTTGGAACAGGTTTCTTGCTTTTATAAAATTACTTAATATCTCTGACATGTGTTCATTTTATACTTGCATGTTGGTTATGGTTTTAAACCTTGAAATTATATTTTAATAACAATTTAGGGAAATAGGTGGAAAAAATCAATAATTTTGGAAAACTTTATATTTGAAGTTTAATTTATACTTGGCTTTCACAGAAGGGGTGAGATTGCCAGATACTGCCACAGTCGATGCAGAAGCTTCAACAACTTAGAGAGCATGAAGAGCTTTCTCTTCACCAGTCATTTCTGGAACCTCAGAGATACCATTTATTTTCTCTTTTTTTAAATATATATGTATATATTATATTTTTATATTATGTATATACATATATATGTGTGTGTGTATATATATCTTTTTAATTTACATTTAATCGTGGTATATCTTTACAGTGTACAACATGTTTTTTCCTAGCATGAATATAATACATATTAGTCAAGTCAGAGACATTTCCATATACATTGTCATCAGCAGATAATTTTTCATTCTTGTGTCTGTTAAATGTGTTCTTTGTATTTTTCCCTGATCCCCTCCCTCCCATCCCCTATTACCCATCCCATATTACCCACCTCCTATTCCTCCCATACTGTCTCTAGAATCTACCTTTGCCCTTCCTGTTACTGTACTTTCTAATCTTTCAATTTCTGCTGTAGATACCGCTACTAATTACATTCTATAATTCTTCAATCCTGATAGAGCTTATCTTCCTACTCAGCTAACCATTCTACACTTCATGCTAGAAGGTTTTCAAAAATTATTCTATTCCTAATTCTAAACTGATATTCAATTAAAATTAAAGTTACTTTCTAGATTTTGCTTTCTCTTCAACCTGGTGTCCCACGAAAAATAACTCTGCTAAGAGGCAAGATTCCTTTTGTTGTAAAATGAGACCCTATATGGACAGGTTCTAAAGTTGTCTAGAGCCTTTATCTGGGACCCCAGAGAAGAATGTCAATGTATAGTAGTCCTAATTTATGATCCAATCTCCTGAGCTGTGATCTTCTGCTACTTGGAAGCTGCAAAGATTTTACATAATCAATATAACCAAAGGAAACTACACAAATACATTGTAATACCTGGAGTAGTGGGAAAAGCTTATCTATTGTACTACATTGTTTTAAATCCTGCTTCAACGCTTTATTAAGAATTAGATGTTAAGTAAGCTAGGCAAGGTTTCTGAATCTGTTTCCCCCCAGTAAAAGTTTCTAATAGAGTTGCCACGATGATAAATAATAAGGTCAAATACGAATTCTTGTTCCTTGATAGTCATAAAGAACAAACTTGGGCCAGGCAGTGGAATGGTGGTTAAGGTGACTGGATTACACATAGCCAACTGTGCAGTTTGAGTACCAGACTTGGCAGCTTATGAAACAGGTCAGATACATGTGCATGCTTGTCTAAACTCCTGGAAGGAGAAATGAAGAAGGGATTGTGGCATGATCATATTCCATGGGGAGTACTTTCTCACTTTCCTTTTCTTTCTCTGCATCTCTCCAGTGAGCCTACATACCCTCTAGCAATAAATAAATAAATAAATTTAAAAAGATGTTCAGAAGTGCTGCAGAAATGGATATACTAACCACTATGATTTTTGCCATATAAGTGTTTAAAATAGCCACATAAAGATAAATGTTGAATGTAGAGTGGATCGGATTCAATCTCTTAGTAAGAACCTTATGTCCATGCCTCATGATTTAAAGTTGTGCCTCAGCAAAATTATAAGGCAAATGTGATGGACTTTCTTAGTTCCTTTTTTTTTTTTTTTAGCAGATAGTTAGAACTACAAAAATCATTACATGTAAATACCAAGTGACTATTGCATAGTTTCCTTCCAAGGAATTAACAGTCTAGTGAAAACTCTTGTGGTGGAGAGAAGGAACAGAAGTAGAGATAAATACTTTGGAGGGTCCATGTAAGTATGAATATTCTGTGCTAGAAGATCAATTAGGAAAAAGTACATTTGTGGTAGGTAGAATAATTATATTTATTTACTTATTTTTTGAGAGAGGTTTTTGCTATAGGGCATGTGCGCTTGCCAGAAAGACAGACACAGTTGACTACATCGGAGTCCAGAGACATAGCCATTATACCAACTGCTGGTCCCTTACATTTATTTATTTATAATTTACATTTAATCACTATATATTTTGACAGTGTACAACATTGCTTTATTCCAGCGAGACTATGGTGCATATCAGTCAATACAAAGACATTACCATATACATTATCATCAGCAGGTAACTTAATTTTTGTGCCAATTAAATGTATTTTCCCCTTGTTCTACTCCCTCCCTTCCTCGGTGACCCACTCTCATATTACCCCTATCCTTACTATTTCTAGCATCTACTGTTGCCCACTCTACTACTATACCTTTCAAATTTTCAATTTCTGCAATATAGCGCAGACATTCTGTGTATATTTAGTGGGGACATACAAAGTCTGTCTTCCAACTTCTCTGAATAAAATGTCTATGAGTCAATCCCCTAACCTGTCCAGGTCACCTTGCATGGGATGTAACTACAGAAGTGAAGTCAGAATAATTTGATAGGAGGACTCAATCTGCCTTTACTGGTTCTGAAGACAGAGGAGAAACTCCACAAGCCAAGGAATGCTGGCAGCTTATGGAGACAAAGGAGCAAATTTTCCCCTGGAGCCTCTGGAAAGAATACAACCCTGCCAACACCTCAGCTCCTTGAAAACCATTTTGACCTCCAGACTACAAGATAATGACTTTGTGCAGTTTAAGCTACCAAGTGTGTGAGAACTCGTTACAGCAGCAATAGGAAACTGATACAGCAGTGTATATTACATTGTACGTGGAATACATAAGGAAAACATAGAAGAGGTACATCTCCCTTATTAGTTCCAGAGTTTAGAAGAGGAAGAGAAATGACTCTCCATCAATTACAGGGAGGTAGAGATCCAGATGGGGGACACTCTGAGAAAGTCTTCAAAGAAAGGGAGGCCCAAGAGCACACACGTGAGCAGAGATAAAAGTCACATAAGTACATATCTCACTCTCATTTTAAGTGTAGGAATGGACAAAGGAATTGCAGATTGACTGATTATTTCATTTAGTCACCTGTCATCTATTGAACATAACTCACTATGTTTTAGTCCTGGGCAAGGAACAGACTCACCATGGAACTTAGTAAGCACCCTCTCTCTTCTTAGGGAGCCTCCAGTTTTCTGGGGGATAAAATCATTTAAAAAATAAAGCACAGGTAGAAATATTAATTTTAGTGATGGTGTAAAGGAAAAACATGAAGTGTTATAGAAAGAAGTAATTACATGGAACCTAATGTAGACTTGGGAGAGTGATAAAAAGCAGCCCTGAGAAAGTGGAGCTTGTGTTGCCATAGGAAGACAAGCCAGGCAGAGAACTGTGTAGGAATGACACTTAAGGAAGAAGCAGCAAATGAAAAAAATTGTGTTTGGAACATGGAGCGTGCTCTGAGCAAGAAGGAGAACGTCTAGAAATGAACTGATTGGACAGGCAAAGACAAGGTCCCACAGGAATTGAGGGCTTTCTTTCTGTTTTCATTTATCTAAACTGTCGTCTTGAGCTCTCATTAAACCAACTGCTTTAATTTCGAGTTGAGGAAAGTGAAATACAGTGGTTAACTTAGTAAGTTTAAATTGCTCAACAACACCACTACTGGGTCAATAACTAGGATCTCTGGACCCTCTGGCCCCTTCTTCATTCAGGCACTGGGAAGCACCGAGATTCTGGCAGTTCCAGAAGAGGCTGCTCCCTGACAGGTGAGAAAAGGTCCATGGATGGTTCTGGGACAAAACTCAGGCCCAGATTCCCTGGATGCCATCATAGCCAGGCCTCTGAGAAGTGGAGTAGCTCTAGGAGAAAAGACTCCTTTTGTGGAAATAAACATCAAAGGTCTTCTTTTAGAGTGGGAGTGCCCTGTACCTTGGAGCCCTCACAAGGAAAGAATCTGAGGAGATTAGGTCTGCCTTTTATTTTCATCTGCATTCTAAACTCTCCAACCTTCTCAAGGTGGAAGTTTTCCTAAGAGAAATACTGGCAATGATAAAGAGCCTGATTATTTAGCTTTCATCTGACATAACTGCTTTAATCTCAAATTTTAATCTTAGTTGATGACTAAAAATACTTTTCTTTCAACATGAGCTCCTTTCTCATTCTTTTAATTATAGGGATTTCTTTAGCATTTTTATTTGCTCATGTTTGTTGCCATTTTGTAAACTGGGACATCTTTGTGTGAGTTGAGCTACATTTTTCCCCCCCAACTGAGCAGAGATGTAAGTAATCCTACAAATGTATGTTAAGGGACTTGTTCCTGTGTCATTTAGTTGCATTATGTTGTTACCTTGGATTACAGAATTCTCTGATGTTCTATGTCTAATTGACAAAATGCAGGCTCTCAGACCTGAATAAGATTGAAGAGGACCGATTTTTTTCTGCTAAATATCTTTTGTAAGTGATACAAAGTATTGTTGCCTCTAAAGGAGAACCTAAGCTGAACATCAAAAAACACCCATCTCATCCCCAATGGGATGGAGTCTAGGCCTGGATGGACTTTGCCTAGATAAGTACAGTCACTTAATTTTTCTGCTCTCTTTCAGAACAGCATGTCTTAAAGTATGGTTTCAAGAACATCTGTCTTTTAACTATATTGGACCACACCACGTGAACCTCTCAGAGTGAGAAGCTTCATGCCCAGAATTGAGGACCTCTAGATCCACTTATGTTAATGTATTAGGAAAACAACTGCTATATTGTATTGGGCTGCTGAAAAAGTCATGATGCACTCTGGCATAGAAAAACATGGAAAAATATGTCGTGACTTTCCTGATGACCTAATAGTTTTTGTGGGTTCCTACACTAGAATAAAATGACCCATCTCCCAAAGGGCCTGTTGCCTGACAGGTGAGAAAAAGTCCATGGATGGTTCTTGCCAAAACTCAGGCCCAGCTTCCCTGGATGCCAGCACAGCCAGGCCTCTGAGAAGTGGAGCAGCTCCAAAAAAAAAAAAAAAAAGCCCAGCTGTGGAAATAAACATCAAAGGTCTTCTTTTAGAGTGGGAGTGCTGTGTACCTGTGTTTCCCGTAATATTCCTATTAGACCCATTCTATCGAGTATTTGAAGGTAGGCTCTTAGAAAAGAAAAGATCTTGGATAAAGTAGACAAAGATGCAGCGGCTCAGTCTGTGGCCTGCCCAGTACACTACCCTTGTCCTCAAGGCAGGCCACTCACAGTTATGGTTTCCCTGTTTGGGGGAGTGAGAAAAAGCACCCATGAGAACAGATATGAAGGTTGTTTCTCCTGGAGGATATCAATGTTACTCATTGAATGAGACAAAGAACTAAGACAGGATCAAGGGCACTTTCAAACTAAAAAGATGCCCACGCAGGCCGCACCAGCCTAGGACAAGGGTTTAGTTCCCCCTTTCTATGGACATAAGAATGTGGGGATCTATTCCTCACTGCCTGGTACCTCCAAGGCTTGTACTGAGATGAGAAGGGCCTTTTCATTGGTGTAGGTACTCTGAAGACCCACTCATTAGAAGCCGAGGTCTCATACTCAATAGGCTCAATTTATCTTTTAATTTTTAAAAAATAGAGTCTATTAGTATTTACTGCCTCACCAAAAAGACAGAGAGAGACAGAGAGACAGAAGGTGAGAAATCATCCCCCATAGGGGATGGCCACACCACAATCCCTTCTCCTCCATTCTCCTCTTGGGATCTTGGGCATACATGCCCGGTGTGAGTTTAAGCCACCACATCCGGGACTTGAACCATGGTTGACTACATGGGAGTCTAGTGACATAGCCATCATGTCAACTACTGGTACCTACACAAAAATATTTTGTGGCTCTAGTTATAAAATAAGATCACTACTTTTTCATCTTAATCACAGTATTTGCTATTAATATGCAAGTTGGTGTTTGATCATCTTTACTTAATGGTCAAGGAGAAAGAATCACGACAAAAGTCTGTAGACATTTTTTTCTATAATTACATCTCCTACATGTTTACAGTTTCACTATTTTAAAATTATAATTAACTTGATATTATCACAGACAATAAAATCAAAATACATGTCATGATGTCATCATTCATGCCGTCAGAAAGGTTAAATAACATACCTGAGGTTATATAGTTATAAAGATGCAGAGACAGAATTTGAAATTATAGGATCCAGTTCTGAAGTTAACTCTCCAATGCACAGGTCTAATTTATACAGGGCAAAGGCCCATGGAGAATAAAGATGATCCACTTAATATATACCGAATGTTTACACTCTATGACTGAAACTGATTGACTAACGGTTGTACAAACACAAGAGATGGGTGTGAATTTCAGATGAGGTGTATGTGGAGGAGTGGGGCCTAACGAAGGACATTTGGAGAAGGGATATGGAGGTAGAACATTGACGGGATGGGGAAGCATGGTGTTATTGGTTGAAGATGTTTTGATCAACGGGACTGGGGAGAAATGTTCACATATTGAAATGCTCACATTGTAAGCTAAACAATGAAATTAAATGTATATACAAAATAAATAAATTAAATTTAAAAAAATTACTCAAGCCAAAAAAAAAAAAAAAGAAGATGACCAAGTGCTAAGTTTTTAGTTATGGGCAAAAATGTCAATCGACAGCTTTCTGTCTGCCCTGTAACAAAATTCTAACATGGCCGCCCAGATTCCTGTCCCCAGATGCTCGTGTTCCATATCATCCCTCCACTTGGGTGTGATTTGGGCCAGTGAATGACTGAATACCATGCCTGTGACTAGATTATGGATCAATTCACTTTACATTAGTTAAAAGGGAGATTTTCCTGGGTGAGCCTGACCTAATGAGGGGAGCTCTTTAAAAGAAGGTAAAGTGTTAGGAAGACTCTCTTACTAGCTGGGAAGACACTGTACATGAGTTCTACAGTTCCTGGGTAAACATTCTGCTAACAGCCATGTGAACCTGGAAGAAGACCCATGCTTCCAGATGGGAATGCAGACAGCTGAGATCTTGACTGCTTAGCAGGCTGGTATTGTGGAGCCAGTTAACTTGTGCCCAGGATTGTGATAATATATTATACAGAATAGAAAACTAATACATATTGCCTCTGTCTTATTTCTTTGATATATTACATTCATTGATTTTTCCATTAATTCTTTTTTTTTCCACAATCATTCTTGACCAAAACCATCCACTGAGGATATCTTTAGACCCTGCCTTTACATCTGTATCAAACCTGTGCCACTATATCTTTTCCCATTTTCTATATATTTTGACTCTTTTTACTGTATGAGACTGCCTAATGCTCAATATATATCCTGGTAAATAATTTTTATTTCTGTGCTTTGGTCTCCTGCACATTTTATTGGTCCTGTGAACTAGGAAATTGCTTAAATTGGTTGTTCATGGACTCCAGTAGACATTAAGCTTTGTGGCCACACCTTATCTGTATTGTTTCCCTCTAAGTCTCTAGCATATAACACTGTGACAAGCACATAGTAGATGCTTAAAAAATACTTGTCAAATAAATGAATGTGCGTGGTATCATACAGAGAATATGTAGTGGCTGAGCTAATTTATTTTTCTTTCCAAACATAAACTGTGTTGATCAGTTGAATAATGGTCATTCTATTGTTTTTTGGGTTCCTGTATCCTCACAGTGTCATATATAGATGTGTCTACACTACGTGCTTACTGGTAGGGTTGAAAGATGGGAATGGATACCACCTAGGCAAAGCAAGATTTATTTATGTGCAGCCTTGACTGGAGTTTCACAACTAGCTGACTTAACACAAGGATTTTGTTTTCAGATGTTTGTTTCTCCTTATTTTTTTCTAAGCAAAAATCAGGTGGAATGAGTGTGATGCTCTGAAGCTCTGCAAAGCCAGGTGAAGTAAGCTGGGTGTTCTGACTGAGCTGCACGGTTTTCATCGTGCCTGTGTCAGCAACCCAAGCCACACTGGGCCTCCAAAGAACCTCAGCAGTCAGCAGAACACACTGCACGTGGTAGGATTTATGGTTTACACTCAGCCCGGGACTGTGTTACAGTTTCTTCCACAGAGCGTGCCACACCATCGATGCATACAGTTTTCCACCTCCACCCTTCTGTTACTCCAGCCCGTGCAACACAGTCAGTGTTAGAATGGAAAGCACATACATGTAATGGGCAGCAGAGAAGGAAACTAACCTTTCTAGACCACTGACCATTTGCCAAGTATTGTACCAGGCACTTTCTATTGGGTTTTCATTTTAACCACTTGAAAAGAGGCATGCTACTCCCATTAGACAGAGGATAAAACAGAGATGCACAGGAGTGGACACAATAATTACAGTGCATAGCAGGAATTTGCACCCAAGTTCAGACCATGGCATGTTTCTGATTTCTAGTTTGCCAGAATACACTCAGCATGAGGATCTGAGTCTGAAAGAGGTGGCCGAATTGCTGCCTGAGAGTCGTAGGTACAAACTGATGATTTTATATCCTAAAATATCTTGAAAGGAGAGCTCTTTCTAAGCAATGTTTGGGATTTGCCAATGTTTTGAAAGTGGGATCTGCTTTCCCTAAGTATTCCTGCTTGTGAGTAATGAGAGGTCAATCGCTTTCTCGTTTTCAGCCTGCTTAAATTCTATCCATTCTTTAAGACTTGGTTTAAAGCCTCCTTTTTATGGGTGCATGAGGAAGAAAGCATATTTCTTCCTCCCTTGATGTTTCTAGGGATCGTTACTGTGCTTGTATTTACCATTTATTTTGGTCTTAATTTTACTACTTTTCATTTAGTCAAATAGAACAACTATTTATTGTGTACTATTCTAGACATGAAGAATAGAGAGAAATATACAAAATAAACTCAATCTAAGGAGCAAAGAGACATGACAACAAACAATTGTACATGTTAGAAATACTACATAGAAGAATCTAAGGAGAATCATGGAACAAGTATGACATGCAGCTACTAATTGTCTTTGGCAGGAGAGGGAGACTAGCGAAGCTATTTTGAGTTTTGATGCTTGAATAGACTCTAGGCTCTCTGTGTGACAAAGGGGTAGAGAGGTATCCTTGGAAGATATCAGAGAGCAGACATGAAGACTCAGAGATGTAAGAACATTATGCTTGGAGATTGTGCGTATTACCATATGGCTGGAGTGCAGTGTATGATGGGATTTGTATGCAGTGTGAACATGGGAAAAGATGCCAGCGGCAGCTTTTCAAGGAATTTGTAAATAAAACACGGTTGGACTTTTTGTTTTCCTAAAGAGAAAGCAAGAAATGGTTTGATCTTAAGTGGATGAGTATTTGAGCAAGTGGTATTTTAGAAAGACATGAGAAGAGCAGTAGAAAGAAAAGTTTAAGGGAGAGGGTAATACCGAGGGCAAGGAGACAGGCTGGGTGCTCATTATCCATTCTAAAAAATTAATAATCTCTTAAATCAGTGCCAGTAACAATGAGTCATGGAGAAAACTGAGAAACAGTTTAAATGACTGACACCAAAGCTAGTTGATAAAATAACAGAAGAGAAAGAAGGTGACTATAGGAATTGTAATTTAGGAAGCCAAAATAAGAAACAGGGAAGTAGATAGTGAGAAAGATAGTAACATATTATTTTTGCTTATACTTTTTTTTTATTCAGAGAGAGAATTTTGCTATAGGGAGTGTGTACTCATCAGAGAGATAGAGACAGAGAGACAAAAACTGAGAAATAACCCCCAGGGGTTATGGCCATGTCACAATCCCTTCTCTTCCATTTTTCTTTTGGGATCTTGGGCACATGCGCATACCACATACACACACACACATGTGCCCAGTGTGAATTTCAGGCTACTGGGTCCAGGACTTGAACCACGGTCAACCATATGGGAGTCCAGCAATGTAACTATTACGCCATCTACTGATCCTACTTATCCTTTTTAATTATATTACATAGAGTACAAAAACAGGAGTGACTGATCTATAGTCACAGAGAAGAGAGTGTTGGTTACTTAAGAGAGAACGTGGTTAGTGACTGAAGTAGGGCACCATAAAGCAGAGTTCATCGTGTTCTGGTGATGTCATATTTCTTGATATAAATGGTGGTTACATGGTTTGGCTCACCTGGTAAAACTTCATTGAGCTGCTCACTTAAAATTTTTGTACTTTCCTTTTTGTATAATTCAGTAATACGTTTATTTAAAATAATTTAAAAATAGGACTCAGCAGTTGGCATAGTACTTAAGGCTGAACTCCCACACAGTGGACCATGTTAGAAGACTGGACCTGGTGGCTTGAAAATCACACTGGGCACATGTGCGTGTGAATCCAAAATCCTGAGAGAAGAATGGAGCAGAAGGAATTGTGGTGAAGCCTCTCTCCTGAGAGATGACTTCTTACTTTCCTTCTCTCTGTCTCTGTTTCTCTCTGGCATGCCCAATGACAAAAATCTTTTTAAAAATTATTTAAAAATAAATACAATGAATAATTTTTTCCAGTCTATTTATTTACTTCCACTAATGAAAAAAAGAGAGACAGGCACCCCTGACAGGGTTTTGATGATTGTCCCTCAGTCTTCCCAGGCCCACATAATAGGCATTTCCACATGCCCCAGCAGCCTTAGGAAAGCACCCAAATCCAGGATCTTTCCCTGACAGCCATGCTTCCAGTGCCCCACTACCTGATCTCCCCAAGGATCATTTTAAGAGCAGTTTAAAAGTGGCTAAAGAAAAAAAATAGTTAAATGGAGAATACATTTGAAAAATAAAACTGGAAATATTGACTGCAACACACTTTCTATTTTGCACTTCATGGTAAATGTTCTCAGTTCTTCTGCCTTCTCTATTTCATTGGCTTCTTCTTGCACCTTAATTATTTGTATTTCCTAATGTTCCATCCATGACCTGCTTCCTTTTTTGATCATAAATATTATTTTATCTCTCCTGAGTAAAAGCAATATTTTCAACAGTAAATTTATCTGAGATATATGATGTTGATAAAAATATTTATCAAATGACACTTGCTTAGGCATATTTGAAATATCTTTTTAAAAAATTGTATGCTTTTTTTTTTGCTTTCCAGTTTATGGTTTCTCAGAAAACTACCAAACAGAATTGATTTTATGTAGAATTTCTAGGAAGAAAAGAGAAAGTAATAACATTTAGTCAATGTTAACATGGAGAAAATTAAATATTTCAGAATATTAATGCAAGATTTAATGAAATAATCCAGAAGAAAGAACACAGCTACACTATTTAATATAATTTTTAAGGACAGTCTTCTATTTTAGAAACTAAATTAGTTTCTTTTATTTTCTTTTCTAACTTACTCTGTAACATCCAAGACAAATATAATTTTTAATTCTTTTATTAAACTTTTTATATTGAGGTGCTTGTAGATGTGCATGAAGTTGTAATCGAGACAAATCCTATTAATGCTTCACCCAGCTTTTACAAATAGTTATGTCTTGCCAAAAGTAAAATATTAAAATGAGGATATTGACATTAATCCAGTCAAGACATAGAACATTTTCATCACCTTAAGAATCCCTACTCTGGCATTTATTTTTCATGCTAGCCATTCTGCTGAGTATGTAGTGATATCTTATTGTAGTTCTAATTTGTTTACTTAATATCTAACAATAATATTTAATACAATGATTATACAATACTTACCTCTTTCTTCCCACCCCACTGTGATTTCAACAGCTGGGAATCCCTAATGTGTGATTCATTAGTGATTTGCCATTTCTAAACTATTATCATCTCAACAATGTTATATAAATGGAATCCTAAGCCCTCAAAAAGTTCAAGGAAAATGGAATTAAAGCACAAGTTTATTTGGTGCAAAAAATAGTAAAATCCTCGCACAGTTTTCTCATCATAGGCACTGTCAATGAATTTTTTGAAGATGCATCTTATAGTACATAATCATTGGGATGGTCATTTTCATTCAGCATAATTAATTTCCTGGGGATCTGCTCAAGTTGATGTGTACATTAATAACTCATTATTTTTTATTGCTAAATATCATTCTATGTATCTTAATTCTTTGGGCCACTATAACAAAATACCATAAATTGGGTCATTTATACACAACAGAAATTTACTTCTGATAGTTCTGAATACAGAGAAATCCAAGATGTTGCAAATTCAGTATCTGGTGTGGTCCCCAATTTCTCACATTTTTGCTGTGTCCTCTTGTGATGGAAGGGAAAACTAGTTCCCGTAGAGGCTAACCTTATTGACCCTTAAGACATCACAGTATTCCAAAGGTTCTGCCTCCTAATACCATCTTGGGGGTTAGGATTTCAACATACGGATTTTAGAGGGACAGAACATTTGGACCGTAGCCCGCCAGTATGTACGTAATTCATTCACCATTCACTCAGTAAAGGTCATCTGGGTTGTTTTCAGTTTGGGGCTATTATAAGTAAAGCTGCTCTGAACATTCATGTATAGGTTTTTGTATGAATATAACTTTTTACTTCTCTGGGATAAATGCCAAAGAGTGCAATCTAGGCCATACAGTAGCTGCATATTTTTAAAAAACTGCCAAACTATTTCCCAAGGTGGTTGTACCATTGTAATTCCCAGAAGCATTGGGAATAGTTTCTCTAAACTATTTTACACATTAGCCATTCTACAGGGTATGTAGTGATATCTCATTGTAGTTCTAATTTGCTCGTTTAATATCTAACAATATCGAGCACATTTTATGTGATTATTTGTCACTAATTACATTTATAAAATGGAAAATAAGGTACTGATGAACTTCTTGCACTGAAATGTAAAGAAAACAATTGTGACATTCTCAATATTAGGAGAACAGAGTTGAATCTAGGTAAACATTTGGAAGCAGTGGACAAATGTAGAATTAGTAGTTAGATCAAATAAGATAATTTAAAGAGAAAATGAGAGTATATATAAAGATGGATGGAAAAAAAAACAGAAAGAGCTTTAATAAAACTAGCATTTCGGGTCATGGATCCTCAGAAAGCAACAAGTTAGCAGAGCTGGGTGAACTGTCATGGAAACACTAAGAAGGCAATGCTTTTTAAAGAATGAGAATTACATTAAGCTTGAAAATTTATGGAAACCTCGCAGAGGAAGGAGAGAGGAAAGAAGTTTATGAGGAAGATGTGTCTGGTACTGGGACCACAAACAAGTGGAAGAAATTTCACCTATGGCAAGCTTTCAAAAGAAAGGAAATGAGGGAACCAGCAGTTAGCGTAATGGCTATGTCGCTGGACTCCCACGCAGTCGACCGCGGTTCGTGTCCCGGACCCTGTGGCTTAAAACTCACGCCGGGCGCGTGTGCGTGCATGCCCAAGATCCCGAGAGGAGAATGGAGGAGAAGGGATTGCAGCGTGACCATCCCCCCTGGGGGGTGATTTCTCGCTTTCTGTCTCTATGTCTCTCTCTGTCTGTCTGGCGAGCGCACGCGCCCTACAGTGAAAATCTCTCCAAAAAAAAAAAGAAAGAAAGGAAATGAGGTCATCCAGGTGCAAAGCCAACTGGAGAAACTGCCCAAGGACTAAGTGCTTTCCTAGGAAACCAGTCTAGATATATTTACTGAATCATAGATGTTTCCTTAATTTGAGGGTGTAGGATTAAGTTCGTGGAAGAAAAGATTAAGGAAGATCCAGGGGAGGAGCCAATACATATGTAATCCTCTATACTTGGCTAGGTAAGAGTGGCTTAAGGGAACCATGGGCTAAAATAATAAAATTTGTGTTCTGTTTAGGGTATACCTACAATGGGGGAGGGGTGTGTGCGGGGTCTGTTAACCCATTCATGACAATAAATGGCCCAGGAGCCCTGGCTGCCATAGAAAAAGGCTCCTTCAGTTCTTAATTGTGCTTAGCCATGACTCTCTTTTTATTTATTTATTATTTATTTATTTATTTAAAAAGACATTTATCTATTTCTTCAATGAATGAGAGAAACAGAGAGAGACAGAGACAACACCCTCTGGCAGAGTCTGGATGCCACAATCCAAACCCAGCTTTAACCATCCCTGAATTATGGGCATGTGAATGCCTAGTTTACTCAGGGAGGTATCTGGATATGAACCCAGAACCTTCCTATGAGAGTCAGCCTCACAGAGTATCACATTTAATCACTGCATCAGCATCTGGTCCTCAGTTACTGCCTCTCATTAATTTTGTTTCTTCTTCTGAGAGAAGATTTAGTATTGTTAGTTTCTTACAGATACAGAGAAAGATAGACAAATATATAAAAAATGTGGACAATGAGTAAGACTACTTTATGCACTTCAGAGGTTGGACTTGACCAAAATTATATAAATAAAGAAAGAAAAAAAATAAGACAAGGATAGAAAAAGAAAGATGCCAATGAAAAGTATGATGCAGATTTGAGCTACTTAAAAATTCCAATGAGTGCCTCTGGACCCTTCTCATATGAGAGAAACAAACCATTATCTGTTTACACTACTGTTAGTCTGGTATTTTGTTACTTGCAACCAAAAAAATTTCCAATTGGGGAGGACCAGCAGTTGGCATAACAGCTATGTCGCTGGATTCCCATGTAGTTGACTGTGGTTTGAGTCCTGGGCCCTTTGCTTAAGCTCACACCGGGTGCATGTGCGTGCGTGCCCAGGAACCCGAGAGAATGGAGAAGGGATTGCAGCGTGGCCATCCCTCCTGGGGGGTGATTTCTCGCCTTCTGTCTCTCTGTCTCTCTGGTAAGTGCACGCACCCTATAGTGAAAACCTCCCCCCCCACACACAAATTTTTATAATAAGAATTTCCAATTTTTTCAGGGGCTCTGGACTGATGATGGAAAAAACCATAAATGTATTTTATCTTCACATTAGGGACCTGGTTTTCTAAATCTTGACTTGGCTTTTAGAATAAAACGTCATGTGGAATAAGCTAGAACATGTCAGCTGAGCACATGCCCGTGTAATTTGAGATAGAGAATTCTATCAATCCTATGGCTCTTTCCCCCATTCAGCATCACAAGTCAATTCATTTTCCTTTGTATTGTTCTCCTTTTATTTCTTTTTTGAAATTTTCAAGGATTCTAGGACAAAAGAAATTAAACACATGCACACAAATGTTAGTGGATCATGAGATAATATTTCTTCTTGGAATGAGAGAAACCCACAGCTTGAAAACTCTGGGAATCTGGGGGTAGTGGGGCACAGAGTAAGGCAGAATAAAACAGTCAGCAAGGAAAGAGACTCTGCTGGCCACATGAATGCTGTTTGTGTTTTTCTCTTAAATGAACTCTGATTTGTGTGGTTGTTCTTAGCCCTAACTCTGCTATGATATTGCTGGAGAGTCTGCAACTTGAGACTGTATTTCAGGGGCAAACAAGCACCGAGATAGGCTCTAGCCATCAGATCACAATTTGAAAACACTTTTTTTTCAATAACCCCCTCCTGCTCTAACCTCCTGAATGGTCTTTTTTTTGCCCTCCACATAGCCAGAGCTAATGCGAGGGCAGCTCTCCAGCCAGTTCTCAACACAGGCTCTGACATGCATGTGCAGCATGTATGCATTTCCACTGGCAATGGGCTCAGAGATGCAGAGAAGCACCAAGTACTAAGTCAACATGCTCAGCCTGCGGAATATTAGCATGAGCTAGAAATCCCTTAAGATGATCATTACTGCTCTTAATCCCCCAACAAATACAGAGTTTTTGATCAAATATGAAACACATGCACCATGAACTCATTTTTCTGTAATGTGAAAGGAGTCATGTTTCATAACTGAAGCTAGGTGAGGGTCAGTAGTGGAGAGGCCCAGCCACTGTGGCACAGGCGATAGTGCATCACTCTGCAAAGCTGGAGCTACGTGGCACATTGGAGGTCAGATCCTGAGTTGACTGGAAACACACATTGTGTTCTGGCTGGCTGGAATGCTAGGAGAGGGGACCATCAAGGAGCCCCTGTCATGAATGCCTACCTTTGTCTCACGTGTGCACTCCTTCTCATGCTCTCTCTCACACTCTCTCATGAAAGAAATGAGATAAAAACTTTTAAAAAATGGTAGAGAGCCTTGTGATTTCTTTGCCTCTGTAAAACACTTGCCTCAGGCCAGCAGGTGGTTTGGTGGTTAAGGGCGCTAGACTCCCACATAGCCAACTATGGTTCAAGTCCCAGACCTGGCTCCTTGCTTTCTCACTTTCCCTGTGTCTCTCTGTCATGCTATGGTTAAAATAAACAAATAAAGTAAATTTAAATAAATTAATTAATTAAAATAAATAAAGTTAAATAAAATAATTTAAAAAATCTTGCCTCATGTGACTTCAGAACTCATCCCAATATGAGAATGATTAAGATTCCTAGTAAGCTCCAACTTGCCTGTCTCAACATAAAATTCTTAATTTAGAAATATGGCTGATTCAGCTCCTTTTACTTCCAGTTGTTGGGTAATGGATGCATTCCCAAGCAAATCACAAGCTTCTAAGGAATTATCCAAATCGACAAATACCTTTACTCCAAACTGCTCACAGCCAGTGGGAGAGTGAATCAGAATCAATTTCTCTGTCCTCGAGTCATAATAGAAGCAGAGAGCAAACCTGAAGTACTGAACATTTCTGCAGCTAATTTGGAAGAAAATGTTATACCTGAAAAAAAACCTGATAGTGCTTAGTCAGAAGAAACAAATATGTGCATATGGTATATTCATAACAAGAGTTTGGAATGCCGTTAAACATCCGGATAAAAGAAAGGTGAAAGCCTTGCTCTGAATTTTGCCTAAATGAGGGGTGGGGTTTTTTTTTTGTTTGTTTTTTAATACTTTCTATTTCCTACTTTACACTTACGTACTCCAAGTTGTTAAAAAAAACAAAATGAGATGAGCTCACCAAGGGCTTCATTACATCTTCTTCAATGGGCATTAATACCATTGGCAGCCCTCACAGGGATAGTCTCTTGACAAATCAAGTTGTTGTCTGAGGCATGAAGTGTTAGATTATGATCAAGTCAGCATGAGGCTGCTCTTCGTGGCTACTCTATTACTGAGGGGAAGTGGGATTTCTGTTTTATAATGAGTATGAATTTCTGGTGAGACAAGTGAATCCTTCTGTTCAACCTCAGGAGTTCATCTTTGGTATCTTAGAACAGAATTATTTTGCGGAGTCAAACATATGAAGTCGCAGAGGGGTAGTAAATAATGATGTGGGAAAGCTTCTCCCCCTGAAACAAGCCCTTTGGAATTCTAAGAAGGGCCTAAAATGAACTGAGCAAGTCAAGTAGCGAGTGAAACTTTCCATTGCAGAATGTGAGGACTTGATAGGTGTCAGCATTCTATATTTCATGCCATGGTCACTAGCCCTCAGTAGCACTACTTTGCTGATATGAGTATTATAAATTTTATTAAAGAAAATTTTCTGCCTAGCAAGTTTTCACAAACCTCTGGTAATATAACTGTCAATTTTTTTTTTTTTTTGAGAGGTTTTTGCTATAGGGTGCATGCGCTCACCAGACAGACAGAGACAGACAGAGAGAAAGTGAGAAATTACCCCCCAGGGGGAATGGCCACACCACAATCCCTTCTCCTACATTCTCCTCTTGGGATCTTGGGCATGCATGCACACGTGCCTGGCATGAGTTTAAGCCGCCGGGTTTGGGACTCAAACCACGGTTGAATACATGGGAGTCCAGCGACATAGCCATTACACTAACTGTTGGGTCCCTATAACTGTCAATTTTTTGATATGAGTCAAAGATATTTAGTCACTTCATCTAATTATAAAACATTCATTACAAAAACATTTTAAAAAAAACAGGAATTACAAAAACATACATTTAAAAAATCACTCACATTCATGGAGTATTGACATGTACAAAAATTTGGATGAATCTCCAAGGAATTATGACACATGAAAAAGAAGAGAGTCTGGAAAGTGATATACTGTATGATTCAATTCATAAAACATTCTTGAAAGCACCAAATTATAGAAATAAGAAACAGATTAGTGGTTGCCAGGGATCAGGAATAGAGAGAAAGAGTTTTTTGAGTGATGGGTGTTGTTATAAAAAGGCAATAAAAGGTATCCTCACGGTAAGAGAAATGTTCTATATCTTGACTGCACTAATATCAATACCCTGGGTGTGATATTGTACCATAGTTTTGAAAGATGTTACCATTGGGGGAAATTGGGTAAAGTATATGAAGTCTCTCTACATAACTTATTATAACTTCGTAATCACGTCAAAATCAAAAGTTTAATTAAATGCTTTTCTATTCATCTTTAATTAATGCATAATAATTGTACATATTTGTGGAGAGCAATGTGATATTTTGACACATGTGTATGATGTGTAATGATCAAATTAGAGTACTTAGCATACTCATTCACCTTAGATACTTACCATTCCTTTGTGGCGAGAGAATTCAAAAATCTTCTCTTTTAGCTATTGTGAAATGTACAATAAATTATTGTCAACTATAGTTGTCCTATTGTGCAAAAGAGTACTAGAACCTATTTCTCCTAATTGTAACTTTGTACCCATAGACTGATCTTTCTCTATTCCCCCTCCATACTATTCTTACCAGTCTCTGGGCACCTACTCTACTCTACCCTTCTATGAAAACTACTTTTTTTTGGATACCACATAGCATGCAAAAATCCCATTCTTCCTACCTGGAAACAACTTTAAAAAGCATTTTTTGTGTATGCATTTCCAGTTCTTTAATATGCATAGTTTTTTTTTTTTTTAACAAAGCAGCCTCATAATTCTATACATTGTTTTGCAACCTAAATTTTTCATTTAACGATATGGTATGAACATTTTCTCATTAGCAGTCAATCTTTTTAATGAAAATGCTATTTTAGCTGAATATTTATGTGTAGAAACTGCAGCTGAATACTTGTACAAAGTTAAATATTTTAAAATAAGTTCAGGCATAATTTATAGATTGCTAGGTTTATGTTTTCATAATTGCAGAAGGAAGTATTTCATGCCCTCCCTCTGCTCACAACGGAAGACTACAGGCCCATATACTATTATGCTGGCCCTAAGCACCCCTCTGCTCTGCCTCTCATGATTTCTCAGTGTGGAAGTTAGCAGACCGAGGAGATAAAAGACAGGAGGCAAGAACAGGGAGCCTGCCTCTGTTTCAAAAGTACCAAGGATGAAACATGGAAAATAATAATGAGTATCAGGGCATAGTATTATGCACTGTTCTCTGCAACGCCAGCTCTCAGTCTTCTCCAAATACCCCCATCAGGGCCAGAATGATGTAGGAAATCTCCATTTCAATAAAAATAAAGATTGAGAAACTGTAACTTAAAAGACCTATGCAGCTGTCAGCCTGTGTTGCTGTCTTCATAAATTCCGTGCTTGCAGTTTAGATTCAACCTCTGTCACTACATACCGGAGTCTGTATTTTTGTGAATGTTCTTCACACGTAAGAATACTGGAAATCCTGCCTAGAGAATGTGGACAATGAAAACACACTTTAAAGAAGTCCTTTGTCTTTTGATTCATATCTCATATGATATACAAAAAGGAGTGGGGCATGGAGGATAGGGGATTATAGACATAGAAATAAAACCTAAAACATGCAAACGTCAAGAGGAAAACACAGGAAGGAATCTTTGTGACCTTTGATTAGGCAATGATTTCTTAGGCATATCAAAAGCAGGATCCAAAATAGAAAACATTGATAAATATCATTAAAATGCTTACTCTTCGCAAAGTAATTTTAGGACAACGCAGAGACATTCAGTGTACAAAAAGAAAACAGAGTCATGTATATCTTAAGGATGATACTTCCTGAGAACGGTGTTAAGTGATGTCATCATTGTGGGACCATCATTAACTGTATGGATACAAGTCTATATGGTATAACCTACTATGCCCTTAGGCTATTTGGTGTATAATCTTATAGTGCCATTGTCATACAGATAGTCTATTGTTGACTAAAAAGTCCTCATACAGCATGTGACTGTGTTTGTGAGGCATGTATCTAATAAAGGATTTTATCCAGAATGTATAAAAAGTTCTTCAAACTCAATAATAGAAAAATAGGGAACCCAACAGGTAAATGGGAAAGAGATTTGAATAGACCCTTTCCCAAAGCAGATATATGAATAGGAAATAAGCAAATGGAAAGATGCTCAACATCATTAGTAATTAGGAAATTGAAGTAAAACCACAACATGATACCACTGCACAACTATTAAAATAGTTACATTTGAAAGAACTATGTCAAATGTTGGTGATGATGTACTAAAAACCCTTGTACTTCTGATTGAAATGAAAACTGGCATGAGGAAAAACAATTTCATGGCTTCTTATATAATTAAACATATACCTACGATTTGAGTTAGGGTAAATATTTACCCAAAAGAAAAGAAATAATATATCTCCTGAAAGATTTGTACATAAAAATCCATAGCAGCTTTATTTACAGTAGCCAAAATCTGAAGACAACCCAAATGTGTCAACAGATGAATAAATAAACAAATTGTGGTGCATCCATACCATGGGATGCAACTCAGTCATAAAAAGAAAGGGCCAGTCAAAAAGAGAAGCTGCCACAGGTGGTGGCTGAGGCCACATGGGAGGCCCAGGTTGGATTTTCAGGCCTGTGGTGGTGGTAGTGACCAGTGGTCCTAGCAGCTTGGTACCTAGAACAGAAAGACTACAATGTGGCAAGGTCCTGTTAAAGATAGTTATCTTTCTCTCTCCTGGTCTCTCATAAACAATCAAACAAAAAATATGCTGAGTGAAAGAAGCTAGGTAGTAAAAGGTACACACTGTATAATTTCATTTATGGAAAACTCTAGATAATACAAATTATTTCATAGGGACAGAAAGCTTATGAACACTTGAATGTGTAAAGGTGGAGTTGGGACTGAGATTTTTGAAGAGAAGAGACAAGAGGATTACAAAAGGGCACAAGAAAATTTTGGGTATTAAAATTTTGCAAGAGAGTGTATGTACTTGCCAGAGAGACAGAGAGACAGAGCAATGGAGAAAGCATTGCCCAGTGGGTGTGGCCATGCCACGATTCCTTTTTTTAATTTCTTCCTTCCTTTCAGGATTTTGGGTATACACATAAACATGCCCAGCATATTTTTCAAGTCATCAGGACTGGGATTTTTTTTTTAATCTATTTATTTTTTGGATTTTGGGGCCACTAGGTTCAATCCTTGAACCACAGTCAACCATGTGGGAGACCAGTGCCTCAACCACATGCCACCTGCTGGCTTCCAGGGCTAGGTTTTAAACCACACAGTCAGTAATATGGGATCAGCTCTCTTAATCACCAGACCATTGGACTGGCCCCAACTCTGCCTTTTTAAATATTGTGTGGATCAAATACTTTTCTCAATATAACATTTCTCCACTTATATATTAAACTCCAGTAGTAATAAAGAGTCCTATACTTGTATGCTGTCTCTATGCCAAATATTGTAATATTCACAAGAAATTTAAAGTTATAGTTTAAGTCTTAAAAAGCAAATATTCCTCCTAAATCATTTGCAGTAGACAGCGATCTGAAATGTTTAGAAACAAAACTTAACAATATATGTATTTTTAATCTCACAAATATTATTAAACTTGAAATAAATGTCTCCTTAGAATTAAAGCATGGACTAAGACAAAAGCATTTTTTTTGGCATGTCAATATATACATTCATTAATTTTTTTTCTTTCTTATTGTCAGAGGGTGTGTGTGTTCACCAGAGAGAGAGAGAAAAAAAAAGGGGAGGAGAAAGAAAGTACTCCCCAGTGGGGCATGGTCATAACACAAACCTCTTTCCTCAATTTCTTCATTCTCTTAGGATTTTCGGCATGTATGCATGTGTGCCGGAGCTAGGATTCAAAACAGGGTTCACCATGTGGGATCCAGCTCCCTACACATAAGGCTTAACCACTATGCTAATAAAAGGCCAGCCCTCTGTTCATTATCTTGATAGTGGTGATGGCTTCATGGATGCATACTTACATAAAAAGGTGTCAAATTTATTGTAATATCTGTGCTATTTATTACATGTGAATTATATTTCTTTTTGTTTGTTTGTTTTGTTGTTCCCATGGGGTGCATATGCTCACTGGAAAGAGACAGAGAGAGGGAAAGTGAGAAATCACTCCCCAGCAGGATGATCACAATGCAATCCCTTCTTCTCCAATCTTCTCTTGGAATTTTGGGCATACACACAACTATATCCAGCATAATTTTCAAACCACTAGGTCTGGGACTTGACCCATGGTCAGCCATATGTGTGTCCAGCTTCTTAACCAACACACCACCTGCTGACCTCAAAATTATATTTCAATAAAGCCTAAAATATATTATAAAGGTATATGTGTATGTATAGAATTCATTTAAAAAGGACAACACCATATATATCGCTAGACTTTGTACATGTTATCTCCATAGTGACTCCTAAGTTTTAACTTTAAATTAAATCTTTAACGTAAAGAGAGACATGGGATCATATCAAATGTGATGCAAAGTTTGGCTAACAGCAAGAAATCAGTTGTTGTTGATTGTCAAAAAGGCAAAGCGGTTCCTTCGGTAGGTCTTAATCTACAGCATCAGGAAAATATCTTTGTGTGAAATGGTATCAGGGAGGATGTCAACTCTGATAGACAGGGGTACTGCTATGCCCAGCTCTCTATGGTCCAGGTAAGGAGACAACTCTGGAACCAGAAATGATGGCCACTGCTTCTCTGTCCCTTCCCCCATATGGATGTCTGACTAGCTGGTTGACATGTCCTCATCAACACAAGCAGTCAGTATTACTATCCCCTGACCCCACAGCTAGTTATCTGGGTAAGATCAAAGAAGCTTTTCATTGGAAATTATCTGGGGACCCTTACTGGAGTCCTACCAACTGAATAAAGAGATTCTCAAACATCAACGTGAATATGAATCATCGATGAATATTTGTTAAACATGTAAATTCTACTTCAAAACATCTGGAATGAAGGCACAAAGGTGAATCTGGTGGAGGTAATTCCCAAATTAGACTTTGAGATAATCCAAATTGAATGGTTGTTTTAGGTATTTTATACCTTTAAAGGAATTTGATGTTTTAAACAGTACATTCAATTAATGCTTTTTTTAAATGTTAGAACCTCAAAACCATTAGAATTAGAATTTAACTTAAACTTTTCCTCTTTGGCTCCTCCTTTCCTCATGGTTGAATTAATTTAGCTAGCAACATCTTCAGCAAGACTGACTACATGGTCCAGACATCAGGCTCAATATTGAGAGGACAAAGATCCATGGCTTTCATGACAGTGAGATTTGAGAGGGTCTGGTAAATTGTCCAAGCAGGAAATTCTGTGTCAGAATCAGTGGGTCCTTCTTTAGAATTCTATCAGCTGTGTCTTCCATTAACATGCTTGACTATCTACTAACGATGGGTTAGTTAACTGTAGTAGCTTCTCTTCTATTATACATTTGCATTATGTCATTCTAGTTTAGTTCTAAAATATTGGGTCATCGGAAAACTCATGATGTATTTTCTGTTTTTCTAAGCATAAATGAATGTGTCATGACTTTTCCAATGACCCAATAGATTTATTCCAGACCTATTACACAAAAGAACTTGCATAACCTAAATGTATATGTAAATAAAAATAATATTAATAGAAAATGAATTATACTCCTTTATTTCCTATCCATTTTTGTATATGCATTTTTAAAATTTGCTATAGAGAGTATGTATTCACTAGAGACAGAGAGAGAGAGGGGAGTGAGAAATCACTTCTAGGGGAGGTGTTTATACCACCATCTTTGCTACTCCATTTTCCTTTGTAACATTGGGCACATGCAACTGGTGCGTTTCTCAAACCTCTGGATCTGAGACTTGAACCACACAATTGGCCATGTGAGAGCCAGCTGTCTAAACCACACCACCTGGCTGGCCCAATTATGTATGTACTTTTGTTATGACCTTTCTTCTCCCAGATTCTCTGGTTCATCTTTCATTCACCTATATTTCTTGTCAATGATAAAATAATTCCATCTGGTTCTAAATTATCTGAGGCACAGGGACAGTTTATACTCCCAAAAACCAGGTAGGTGAAGAACACATTCAAGGCACTCTAATATATTGGGAAGGCTGAGATGACTTCATATCCTGAATGTCCCACCAGCCTGTGAGGAGATCCACAGTACAAGGAGGATAAAATGACCTCAAGTGACAGGTCAGTTTGTGGGGTACATGAGTCAACAATGCTTCCTACTATTTTGGGCATTATTCTGGAGATGCCATGCAGCCTTCCAGCAGTCAGTTCAGGGAATGTGTGCATCTCGAGTAGATTTTCCTTTGCCCAGAATGACAGCTCCAACTCCGTTACCTACCTCTCCAGTGCTCCCTACACTCTAAGGCTGGCATCTTCAGAGCCCTTGTTTTATAAGATTTCAGAAATAGGTTTTCTGTTGGAAATGGGTAGTGAAGAATTAGTTACATACCCATCAGTGTTTTTGCTGAGGACATGTACATTTGCTTTCTCCATATTTCAAGGAGGCCAGTGGCAAATGCTAAGGCACTGGCATCCAAAAGATGCAGATTGCTCTGTTGGCACATGGACCTGCAGGATTGATTTTTCCAGCTGTCCTGAAATGGGTTCTCTTAAATGGGATATTGCATACTTTCAACCATATGGAGCCCAGTGATTGAGGCTCTTAACAGAACTATGGACTATTTGGTTCCCTAGATCAGCCCACACCATAAACAAATAGAGTGATCAGAGAGAAGGGGCGTTCACATGACTAACAAATTACCTCCACTAACAATCTCAGTTTAATTGGGTTTACTATATTTTTATACCACAATTTAATTATGATTTGGTCTTCTGGCAGGCAGCCTGTCCTGTGAAGGCTCTTAAAGATTTTCTTGCTCATGACAAAGAGACTGAGCTGGGACAAAGCTGATCGCCGCAGCCTTTCCTTTTGTAGAATATAATCAATATGTCATACATAATCCCCGAAACTGCATACACTGAAAGATGCAGATCTGAAAATTCACTGACACCAAGAACCAAATGATCATTTAAGCACTCACGCCAGGAGTCATGTTGGAGAGTAATAGCTGACTTCATCAGTCTATTGATGGAGCTTGCCAACAGTTTTTTTCTCCAATTACTTTTCATCTTTCAAATCTACAGTGAAGGATGATGGTTTTGTAAGAAGGTACAGGCTTTCAAATGCTTTTAAATACATTTCAATGTTGAAAAACAACCCAAAATATATAAAAATAAAAGCACTTGTGAAATGTTGTCTGCTTTGCTAAAGAAGAAATGTCTTCCATAATCAAAAGAACTGTGATTTCCCCCCAAGTATTATTATAGCTCTGTACCCTCTCACTTTATTCTGAGCTGTTGGGATTGACAGTGTGGTGCTCCCTGTGACTACAGAGACTTGCAAAACTTAACCTTTTCATTAACTATGAATGGGTTAGTTATAGGGCCCTGTCTAGACTTGGAGCTGTCTACAGCTGGTACTAAATGGCTGGATGGACGCTGGGAAACTATTTTAAGCATTTCTCTGACTTTATAATCAACATAAAATGGCAATAAGACCATCACAATTCTTTCAACTGAAAAAAAGTTTTGAAATGGTGGACTGAAAGTAGAAGCTGGCTAGAGGAAAGATTCTTTTGGCTGGGACAAAGTTTAAAACGTTTTAATTTGAGGCTGGCTCTGTGGCACAGGAGCAATGTGCTGCTGAAGAGAAACCACATTCCACATGGAGACTGCAATCAGCCTACAACACACTGGGCACACATGCACGTGTCCAGGATCCTATAGGTTGGAGGACTGGAGGAGGAGTCCCATGGTGTGACCAGAGTGGAGTGGAGTGTGCTTTCTCTCTTTTACTCTCACATGGTTATGCACACAGTTAATCATGAATAAAGAAAAAATATTTAAAATGTTTTTATTTGGAGGTAAATAATTTTAAATGAAGAATGTTCTCTAATTCCCACAGTCTTTACCAACCTCTACTATGGAACTCACAACTTGATGCATTAATCTTAATCTTTTTGTCCTAACCTAGCAAGATAAATGAGCTTGTAAATTTTTTTTAAAGTTTATTCATCTATTTACTTCATGGATGAGAAGCACAGACAGAGAGGCATAGAGAGGAGAGAAAGAGAGAGAGACCATCTCCAATTGGATTCCAACACCATGATCTACATCCAACCCCAGGCCGTCTCAGACCATGGACATATGCATGCCCAGTGCATTCAAGAAAGTCTCTAGGTACAACCTTGGAGACTCCTTGACAATGTGGGTCATTCTTGCGTAGTGTCTCTTCCCACTGTATACCACTCACACAACATTTTTTTAAAGGTCTCCCTGTGTCTTGATCCTGCTTCAACCTCCTGGTACCTAAAACCACATGTATGCCCTGTTCTGTCTAGCGCTTTCAGACAAGGTCTTGCAATTCTGTCTATACCAGTCATAAGCTGAGGAGCCTCCTGCCTCAGCCTGACAAGTAGCCAGAACTACAGGCATGTGCCACTGTGCTCAGGGAATTGAATTTGGGCATCCCATGTGACCTTAGCCTGCTGAGTAATCAACCAGAATATGCTACCACTGATAGACTATTTTTAAAAATATATATACACACACATATAAAATGAACATACGTTATATATTGTAGTATAATTAATATATAAACATTAATTTAACTATGTATTTATTTACTTATTTCTTCATTTTAATTTGACCAGAGAGGGACAGAAAAAGAGAGAGAGAGAAAGTAAACTGCCAGGTCTGGGACTGGAACTGCAGTCAGCCATGTGGCAGTCCAGCACCTAACAACCACGCCACCTGCTGACTCCAACCACCACTGTTAGATTTTGAACCTGAAAATTGTTTTTATGTAGGTCTGTGATTCATCTACTAAATAAAATACAAGTTTCCTGAAATTGGTAGAATAACAGAAGCACCTGTTTTCCAGAAGTAAAAGGTTTCAGATTTCATTTTTCTCATAAAATTTTATTTTTCCAATTGCTAAATGTTTTAAAACCATATGTAACTGTTTTTTAATATTATGTATGAATAAATGAAGACTTATGAACCAATATGTGGTGTAGAGGTTAAGTCAGCTGGATCACACATGACTAGCTAAACAGTTCAAGTACTGGACCTTGAAAAACCTATCAGGGACCTGTGAGTACATGCCCAAAATTCCAAGAGAAGAACAGAGAAGAAGGGATTAGAGCATCATCCTCTCCCTTTGGGGGGATGATTTCTTACTTTCCCTCTCTCTTTATCTCACTTTGGCAAAGGCATGTGCCCGTAGCAAAAAATATAAACAAAAAAAAATGGAAACTGGTTATAAAATAGTTCAATATGCCATTACTATCCCAGAAAATTCCTTCCTGGGAAGATAAAAGTTGCAGTAACTTATTGCTCTTCCAAGAAATTTCATAAATGGGTCACCAGTTACTTAATGGAAAGCATCAAAGGGCTGTGTACACCCTACATCTTGGCAATCTTTGCCTTAAAATTGTGGCTCAATGGATCCACAAATCCTAAACTATTATTTCATGATACTTACTCAATCTACACCAAGTTCCTACATTAGAAAACTTACCATAAACAGATTTAAAAATCGTATTAAACATCCCAAGTTTGCTCTTCACCTTCTAAGACACCACCAAGACTTTCTCCTTGCCTAGATAAGCAAAACAACTTTTTATCAACAAGGTGTCCTGTCAGTGTTTGGAAACACCAGAATGTGATGCTATGTCTCACAATGCTGTGATATTTCTCCATTTGATTCCTAGGGTATTTGAAAACTAAAGTAAGAATACAGAAGACTATCAGCATGGATATAGTGAACATATGACTCTAAGAAAGAAGATGAGAAATCATATCATTTCTCTTAAGTATCTCTTGTCTTGACAGTTTCCTTTGGCCTCATGTGTTCTCATAAAACCTAATTTCCATACTTTTCACTCTTACAGGGTAAGAAACCAAGAAAAATGCCTGATACTAGTTCAGATGTGAGTTGCACAGAGCTAGAGATATAATAGGTTGTTGGAAAAGTCATGACATATTTTTATCTATGTTTTTCTATGCAAGAATGCATCATGACTTTTCCAACAACCCAATAGTTACAAATATTAAATTTAAAAAAAAGAAAGAAAATCTGGAGAGATAACAAGGATGCTCAAAAGAACCATTAGGCTTGATAAGGAGTAGGCCATACAAGAAAGAGAACAAATTTAAAGATGACAGAAACTTTAAAGATTAAACAGCTAGAGAATAACCAAGGTCAGAATGGGGAGAAAATTGCCACATATAATCCAATTCAGACTTTGGTTGAATATAAAAATGATGTTACTTTAACAAATAATAAACTAAAGGTGACAGCTCTAGAGAAAATATGAATTGTAGATAAAAGAAATTGATATTTGGGAATCTTGTGAATGAACTGAGCTTTCCCTGTGTGTGAAAAATGAGGAATAGAAACCTCCTACTGAAGTTTAAAGAAAAAAGAAAATGAGGAAGAAAGAACAAGGTAAAAGAAAAGGAAAGAAATGGAGGAAGGAAGAAAAGAGATGAGAAGTAAAGGAGAAGAAAAAGGAAAACATTTTAATGAAACAAAAAAGCTAAGTATGTTAAAAAAGGGAGGGAACATATCAAGATTTAAAAAAAAAAATGTTTTTTTTCCAGGAGAGAGGTGGCTAACTTTCTGAAATATGATTAAAAATACATGAGAATAAAACTTCACAAAAGAACAAAACCAAACAATACCTAATCGAAACATTAATCTTGCTCAGAAAAAGAATATTAGCTAACTCTAGGGAGATATTTTTGAGGCAATTGTAAATAAAAGCCTGATTGAGAGGTTTCAGGAGGTTTTTATATACAATTGGAAAATCAAAAAATGTGTTTGAGTAGAACCTCAGCAGCACCACTAGCCCCACGTGGGAGGGTCTTGTGCTTGTATCCTGGGACATCTCAGAACATTGTAACCGTGTGCATGCCCATGATCTGGGCTGGCTGACTGGGAGTGGATTGTGGCACGGGGAGCCTGCTAGTGGAACCTGTCTATCTGTCTCTCCATCTTTGTCCTTCCCTCTTTCATGAGAGAAACAAGTAAGTTTTTTGTTTGTTTGTTTCAATTATGTTATTTAACTATTTACTTATTTATTTTTAATTTGACCATACAGGGACAGAGTGAGAGCGGGAAAGTGAGAAAGCAAGCTGTCAGGTCCAGAACTCAAACTGCAATTGGCCATGTGGGAGTCCAGTGCCCTTAAACACCATGTCGCCTGCTGGCCCCCAATTTATTTTTAAAGGAAATATATTTGAGTAGTTTTAATCATCAATTATCTCTGTTGCATTTTAAAACCAAGACAAAAACAAAAATATATAAAAATCAAATAAAATCAATGAAGGCTGGAATTAAAAAAATACTGTAAAAGGAAAATTCTGAACAAATAACTAATTACTTAAATAAAAATATGATCTACTCTGGTGTGTGTGTGTATGTTGGAGAGAGACAGAAATAGAGAGGGGGAGCAAATAAAATGACTGTTTATGTGTTTGCTCCTACCTTTTGCTCATTCTTCCTGACGGTCACATTCTCCCACTCTCCGAAGACATTACTGCTTGAGCATGTCGTCACAGTTCTGCTTTTATCTTTCTCCCTCTGCCATCTATTCTTCAGCTCCTGCTTCTGGTACTTCTGTGGGTCATGCACCCCCATCTCATTACAGACAGAATCCTTTTTTAATGAACTTCCATAATATCAAAATCATTTTGTCACATAGCAGTTTCTTCCTTGAAGGACCTTCACGAAAAACTATAATGAGGTTTTTTCCTAGGGAAAACTTTTCCCATTTAGTGGACTTTGCCTAGTGCCTGAAGTTTCTGAGTGCTTAATGATATTTTCTTCTGATGTCCTGAGAATCGATCTCTCAGAATTTCTCTTAGAATCTCAGCTAAAGCAAACCATTTCCTTAGGAAATAAGAGCAAAGCTGCCTGTGGATTGTAATTTGTAAAAAGAGTGTACAATCCTTAGATTTTGTACCATTGTTCACAAGGAATTGGCTTCTGTTTATAGCACTTTCATTTCTTGATTTAAATGATTTAAACAAATGATTGATTTATGCTATATTATTTAAATAAAAGTTAAATGCAGAAGTTATAGGGTAAAAATAATTTTAACATACAAGAAAATGGTGCTTTGTTTTTACACATACATAAATTGTTTATACCGTGTGTTCTGCTTGCCACATACCAGTATGTCTACAGGAGTTTTGCTCTGTCTCCTCTAAGGTGTGAGCTCCGGTGTTCCACTTACTAGGCAGCTTTTTTTTAAAGTATGGTACATAAACTGTCTGCATTAAAGTCATCCAGTGAATTCTTTTAATACCAAATGAACTAGGAATCTGCATCTTCAATTAGTAACTACAGGTGAGGATGAAGCATCAAGGTCTGGAGAAATATGCTAGAAAAGAAATGCTACATAACTTGTACTAGTATGTGTGCTTGACTTAAAACATATACTTGAGTGCAACTTTTAGATACTCATTGTGGTTTGTAGATTTCTTCGATCTCTTCTAG
>NW_006159804.1:81698-107750 GCF_000334495.1 Tupaia belangeri chinensis | reverse complement strand
GTTTCTGAAGAGAAATGGCTGTGCATGAATGAATGTGCACACAGGCACTACCGAAGTCAGGTCTCCACAGTTCCTGCACAGAAACCGCCCTCAGAACTTCACCAAGCTCACTGATGAGCTTCTAGTTTCTCCCGCCCAAGAATGAAAGACAAGGACTCGAGGATGCATGGCTAGTTTTCTGGCACGTTGGAAAGAATCTTTCTAAATCCTTGAGTTTGTCTTACATAGAAAGGTTAAAAAGTGACATAAAGCAAACTTTTATCTAAGGAAATTAGAAGAAAGAAAGGAACTGAGACATCCAGTGACCATTCAAGGACAGAGTAGTAGGAAACACAGGTAAGTAGAGAGAGCTCAAGAGAACACAGCTGTCACAGGAGAAGGAAAAGGCTTCAGTGATGTAACAACACTGGGGAACATAATGCATATGGAGACGAGAGAACAGATTTCTGGTTAGAAGAACCCAGAATTAGCGAAATAATAAAATAGTACGTTACCATGAATTGGGTGCTTACTCTTTCAGATACTGTGTGAAGCATTTTACAGACATTATTGAGTTAATATAATCTCTGCATGTCTTTGCTTCTGAGTCAAACATCATTATTTACATGTTACAGATAAACAATTAAGGCTTACGGGGATAAAGCACATGCCCCGAGTTCACATTGCTATTGGCGCTGAGTTTATAAGACAAATCTAGGACAAACTCCTAAGCAATGCTTCAAAGAAGCAACGCACTAAACTGAAGCTGAAAAGACATGCTCCCCTTGAAGACTAGAAGAGAATTTAGTTGAGGGTAAAGTTGTATATATTTGGAGAAAGAAGCCAGCTTTGCATAAACTGAATCTATTTCTATTCAGAGCTTCACTGTGTGCCAAAGCCCAGTGACCTATGGCTCTATGTTGTTTATGGATTCATCTGAGTTTATTGCAATTCTGTTAGCCTATACAAAGAAATGTGCCTGACTGTAGCACAGGGATAGTAAAATTCCTCTAAGTGTCTGATAGAGTAGTGATTTGGATGGTTCCTTTTGGAAGGAATGTTTATTTTCAAAGATACAGAGAGAATTCTGCATGTTATCACACTTAGCCATATCCCCCACTGCCAAGGTTCTTTTTCTATCCTAGATTTACATCTTCTTTCTTGTTAATCTTCTGGTCTATCCCTACAACTCATCCTGAATTTTTATTCTGAAGGACTCAGATCATTGTAAATAAATAAAAATAAAACAATCATGTCAAATTTGAAGCATTCAACAACTTATTTTCTTTCCCTGCTTCATATCTTCCTAAAAGATATTAAAAATCATGTGCACATTGTTGCATCACAATGCATAAAATGAAAACAGTCTCTCCGTAACCCTTACATCTGTGGAAACTAATAAGGGAATCTATTCTAAAACTTTACTTTTAAAAAAGAATTAAAGAGAACTTGATCAACAGAACAATGCTGCTATGGCATGTCCATGCGGACCCTGAAATTTTTCAATGGAAAACTAAATTTTTCAATCTAAAAACTAATGTGACATTGGGTCAGTCTCCTTTTTATTTTTTATTTCTATTTTATTGCTATAGGGTACTGCATGCACCACAGACAAAGACAGAGAGAGAAAGAGAAAGTGAGAAATCACACACACACACACACACACACACACACACCCGCCCAGGTGGATGGCCACATCCTAATCCCTTTTCCATTCAATGGGATTAGGGCACTCAAGTACACGCACCTAGAATGTTGTTCAAGATGCTGGGCCTGCCACTTGAACAACTCAGCAGGCTATGTGGGATCCAGCCACCTTAACTTCCATGCCATCTGCTGGCCCTGGTGTCCCTTTTAAATATGTTTCTGAACTGTATTCGGTTTTATTAAGCAAATATATTTCCTATTCCTTAGCCACCTCTTTTGTCACCTTCCTTTCTTATCTCATTTTATAATGTATTAGTAATTTCTGGCTGTCATTGCAAAATTGTAGACCAAGTGGCTTAAATAATAGACATTTATATTTTTGAATTCTGGAGGCAGGTGAGTGGGGGTGGTGGTCTGAGATTGAAGGAACTACAAAGTTTCTGATGAGGACTCTTTCTGCCTTGCAGATGGCTACTTCCCACTGTCTCTTCACAAGCTAGAGAAAGAGAAAGCTCTAGTCTTTCTTTTTATAAAAGTTTATTATCTATTTGCAAAAAAGAGAAAGAGAGAGAAAGAGAGAAAAAAAACAGCCATTCCCCAGTAGGGTCTTGTCACACTGTGATTCCTCTCCTACCCTTTCAATTAGCCAGGATCACAGGTGTGCCTGGCTGGTTATGGCTGACTCAGGATCCAAACCCTGAGACTTTCCATATGGCTCCACTATTGTGAAGCAATGCCTTATCTCCAGCACCACCATGGCTGATATGGAAGGTTCTGGTCTTCTTCCCTCTTCATATCAGGACACTAATCCCATGATGATGTCCCCTCACAACATTATCTATCTAATTACCACCCTATGGCCATACTTCTACATGCATCACATTGGCTGTTAGGCATTCAACATACGAATTTGTGGAGGACACGAACACCCAGTCCACACCACACAGCTACCTTACTTTCTTATCCACTCGAAATCTTTTCCTCTCTGTCACATATCAACTCTGGGTCTGGGTACATAGAGACTCAGTCTGGGCATCAACTCTCTATTATATTAAAGACAAATAAAAATATAAAATATTATTAACCATATTGTAAAACACACAATCAAACTTTTTAAACCTCTGAATGTTCAGTTTCTCTTGTTTCTTCCTAGAGAGTTGTGCAGAACAAAACAAAAATTTACAATATTCTTCAAAGAAAGAGAATTGAGATTATTTTTTCCACAAGTAAAGATAATTTCTATAATCTATACCTTTGTTTTCCATGTACACTTTTTTCCCCTTAAAATTCAGTAGCTTTTAGTTTATAAACAGGGCATACAATCATCACTATCTAATTCCAGAACATTTTCATCACTCTGAAAAGAAATCCCATACCTATTAAGAATTACTCTCTATCCTCCCTTTCCCCAGTACCTGGAAACCACTAATCTACTCTCTTTCTCTATGGATTAGATAGCCTGAGTATTTTATACAAATGTAATACAAATATAGGACCTGGAGACCAGCAAATGGCATAATAGTTATGTCACTGGACTCTCATATAGTTGAACACAGTCTGAGTCCTGGACCCCGTGGCTAAAACCTCATGCCAGGCACATGTGCGCAGATGCCCAGAATCCCGAGAGGATAATGAGAAAAAGGATTGCAGAGTGCCTACCCAACCTGGGGGATGATGTCTTACTTTCTCTCTCTCTCTGTCTCTCCAGTGAGTGAGTGCACATGTTCTGTAGCAAAATCTCTCCCCCCCACAAAAATTAATATATATGATATAATATATAAGTATTTATATATTATAAATAACATTTACATTTATAATTTATTATATAATATATAATAGATTATATATTATATATAAAGTAATTATAATAAAATATAATATATTATGTATAACATAATCTATTATATTATATTATAATTACTTTATATATAATATATAATAGATTATATATTATATAACATAATATTTCATATATATGTGTGTGTGTGTGTGTGTGTGTGTTTGGCTTCCTTCACTTAGCATGTTTTCAAAATTCATCCATCTTGTAACATGTATCAACATTGAATTCCTTTTTATTGATATTCCATAGTATGCATATACCACATTTTTATCTGTACATGACTCAACGAATATTTAAATTATTTCCATATTTTTTACTCTTACAAATAATTCTGCTAGTAACATTATGTAAGCATCTGTTTTCAAATTTGGGGGATGTAAAATTAGGAGTGGAATTGCTGGGTCTTACAACTCTTTAACATCCTGGAGAACTGTAAGATTTTTCCACAGCAGTCATACCGTTTTACCTTCTCACCAACAATGTGTGAGTGCCAATTTCCCCACCTTCTCATACACTCTTATTTTCCTTTCCTAATATTATTACAGTACCCACCCTAGTGTGTTTACTGTGATATTCATTCTGATTTTGAATTGCATGGCCCTAATGACTAACGGTATTTAGTATATTTTATGGGCTTATTGACCATTTCTATATTTTCTTGGGAGAAAGGTGTGTTCTAATGCTTATCCTATTTGTAATTTGGACTTTATCTTTCTTATTATTAAGTTTTTAGGGTTCTTTATACATCCAGCATACTAGATATCAGTTAAATGATGTTCTAATATATTTTCCCATGCAATTATTTATTCATTTTCCTCACAGTGTCCTTTGACACACACAAGTGTTAATTTGATAAAGTTGGATTTATTTATTTTTCTGTGATTATTTGTGATTTTGGTGTCATCTCTAAGAAACTATTGTCCAATACAGTAAAAAAGATTTACACCTATGCTTTCTTCCAGATTTGATAGATTCAACTCTAATATTTAGGTATTTATCTATTTTGAGCTAATTATTTTATATCACCTGAGATAGGGAGATCCAATTTCATTCTTTTGCATGTGGATATACAGTTATTTCTACCCATTTGTTGAAAAGATTCTTCTTTCACTAAATGAATGGTCTTGGCACCCTTTTTGAAATTCGATGTACCATATATGTATGGGTTTATTTCTGGAATCTTCGTTCTATTCTACTGGTCTGAATGTCTACCATAGCACCACACTGCCCCACACTGTTCTGAATACTGAAGCTTTGTAGTTTTGAAATAGAAAGATCTGAATCCTACAACTTTCTGCTTCTTTTTCAATATTGTTTTGGTTATTCTGGGTTCCTTGCATTTCCAAGTAAGTTTTAGAATCAGCTTTTCCTTCTGTGCAACAAAGGCAGCTAGAATTCTGATATGGATAGTATAGATCATATAGATCTATTTGGAGAGTGTGATAATGAAAAATACCCCCCACCTAAAGATGCCTACGTCTGAATGCCTCCGGTTTGTGACTATGTTACCTTATATGTCAATATTATGATAGAAGCAGACATTCTAGCGATGTAAGCACATGCTGAGAAATGCAGGCGGTCTCTATAAGCTCAAAGAGGAAAGAAAGTGATTCTCCTCCAGAGGTTCTAGAAGCAACCATGCCTGCCAACGTGCTGATTTTGTTGTGGAATTCTGATTTTGAAGACCATAAAAGAACAAATTGTCATGTTTCGAATGACTAACATTGTGGCAATATATATATATATATTTTTTTTTTGGAGAGATTTTCACTATAGGGCGCGTGCGCTCGCCAGACAGACAGAGAGAGACATAGAGACAGAAAGCGAGAAATCACCCCCCAGGGGGGATGGTCACGCTGCAATCCCTTCTCCTCCATTCTCCTCTTGGGATCTTGGGCATGCACGCACACGCGCCCGGCGTGAGTTTTAAGCCACCGGGTCCGGGACACGAACCGCGGTCGACTACGTGGGAGTCCAGCGACATAGCCATTACGCTAACTGCTGGTTCCCATTGTGGCAATATTTTGTAACAGCACCAAGTCATATAGGGAGTACTGCCATGTTAACAATATTATCTTTCACTTATGATCACAGGATGTTGTCCATTAATTTAGATTTTCTTTAATTTATTGCAATAATGTTGAGTAGTTTTCAGTGTACAGATTTGACACTTTTTTTGGGTTAAATTTATCCCTATTTTCCTCCTTTTGTTGCTATTATAATGTGGATTTTTAAAATGTTATTCCCTTATTGTTAATTGCTGGTATATAAACATATGACAAGTTTTGTATATTGATCTCAGCTCACACAAGAGAAATTTAACTTATCTCCTCCATGTTTTGGCTTGACACATCAGACCAAGAACTGGATTGAGGTCCCTCCTTAGACTGGCATCTTCCAAGATTCAGCTTAAGAACTCATAGCAACACTAGTTGGCTATATCCTCAAGATTCTTCTTCCCAACCACAGAACTATAAGCCTTACTTTACTTTTACGGCTTAACCAAAAAGTTAAAATTTGGCTTAATTTAAGATCCAAATTTTAATATACTCTAGATATAAACGGCCAATGACAGCATTCGGAAATAAAGGAAATAGTAATACTCTCGTGCAAATAAACAGAAACATCTGCCCATTGGTTCCTTCCTGCTGCTTGATTTCTCTGTTCATTCACAAAACTCCGGTAATTTTGCTATGTTCCTTCATATATGATTCCACAGGATGCCAGTTGGTGAGCAAAAAGAAGTTCAGAAAATCAACCAGGAGGGTCATGACCATACTCAATCCTTGAAAAGTCAAGTTTCCCAGTTACAAGAAGCTCTCAGAGAGCTGGCGTTCCCTCATATAGTGGGCATTTGAAGAATCAGAACATAATAGACAGGAGAGTTAACATCACAAGACTAAAATTTCTTTATTCTAGAATAAATAGCCAGAACCTTCAGACAAAAGGAGAAAACAACCACCCCCAAAAAAAAGAGTAAAAAATAAAAAGACCCAAAACTTTGCATATGTTCATTATAGCCATAGAAAGCTTAACATTTCACACATTGTCAGAGTTATCAGATACAGAGCTGTCCTTGAATCTAATTTTCATTGCAACAGAAATGTGAGAAGTCAAATCTCTGCACAGCAAAAGAAAAAAAAAAAGGAAAGCTTTTTTCACTGTGTGGTTTGCTGCAATCATGTCTGAGGGGAATTCAGAAAGAAACATACATTAAAAAACATTAGGTTGCATTAGGTTCAGTGCAAACTGTTTCATCAGATAATAGCAAATATGAGCTCTAAATTGCCCATATTTAGAAAACTTACATTAGTAAATGTCTCATGAGACATAGATCTAACTTGTTTACTGACTCAGAGTGGTGTATTTGTTGTTTATAAAGATATTCAACCTTCTCAATTTTTAAAGTGTTAAGAATTTTTAATATATACTAGAGGAACTCCTCTGAAATTTATGAGGAAGTTGTATGCATGTACTTTTTGTGAAATTCGTCTTCATTTTTAACTTAATATAAAAAAAAAAAAACATGAAAGAAGAGAATAGGGCTGGTAAAGTTCCACATTTATGAACAAAAATCCACACCTTGGAATCATTTACTTTCTCAATGACTGAAACATGGGGGTGGGCAGACTATACTTTCTTTTCTTTTTTACTTTTTGAAGAACTATTTTATTTTAACTTTATTTTATGTATTTTTATTAATTTGACCAGTGAGGGATAGAGTGAAAGAGAGAGAGAGATGGAAAGTGAGAAAGAAGCTGTCAGGTCCAGGACTCAAAACTGTGGGTAGTCCGCCATGTGGAAGTTCAGCGCCTTCAACCACCTGCCATCTGCTGGCTCCACAGACTATATTTTGACTTGCGTGCTGCTTGCAGTGGGGTTTACCTTATGAAAAATTATTGAACTTTTAAAACCAATAGTAATCACATGAGTAAAAGGGTTGATAGCTAACAAAAGGATGGATGTGTAGATAGCTACGTGATGAAGCAAATTAAGTATAGGTGGGTCCATGAATATTCAACATAAAATTCTTCCAACATAGCTGTGTGTTTAAAATTTCTTAATAAAACATTGAAAAAAGTAAATATAAACCATAAGTCTAGTTTGAGTGGTGGTAAGAAAGAAACTGTCACTCAATTTCCTAGTATATCTTATAGCAAAGTGCATACGAGACATAGTCAAAAACATCATAGACCTGTCAAAAGGACACACAATTACCCACATAAATTGTGAAACATATTTATTTGGTTACTGGACTGAAATATTCCCCATTTCTTTCTTTCTTTTTTTTTAACCAAAGTAAAAAATAAAAACAAATAAAAATGGTGAATGCCATCTCATTAAGAGACCTATTGATCTCAATTAATTTGAGCCCTCACATTTCCATCATGCCAGGATTATGATAAAAGAGAATTATGAGAGTAAATCAATATCTGAGGGACAAAAAAGACTATTTTGTTAATTTGGACCTTCTGATAAGGTTGTTTTGTTTTCTAACATTAGACATGAAGCCTGTATGATGAATATCTTGGAGTCAGGCAATAAATGCAAAGTATGTGGTGGTCCTATTTTCTGATTAAAATACCTTTAACTGGGATTGTTAAAAATGGTAAAAAATATCTTAGTAGCAACATGAAGAGTCAATTCCATCTTCATACCTCTCCTCACTCACTAATTCCTCTCTCTCTGCCAAAACTACCTACCTTTGTAATTGGGGGTTATCCTTTCTTTATGGCTTTACCACATAAATATGCATTATATTTATTTATTTATTTATTTTATTTATTATTTATTTTTGGATAGTTTTGTTTTGTTTGTTTTTTGCTATAGAGCACGTGTTCTCACCAGAAAGACAGAGAAAGAGAGACAGAAAGCAAGAAATCACCCGCCTGGGGGATGGCCATGCCACCATCCCTTCTCCTCCATTCTCCTCTTAGGATCTTGGGCATGCAGGCACACACACCTGGAATGAATTTAAGCCACTGGGTATGGGACTCGAACTGTGGTCGACTACATGGGAGTCCAGTGACATAGCCATTACACCAACTGCAGGTCCCAATATGCATTTTAAACACTATACTTTTTATATTTTATTTTTGATTATTAAATAAATGAAATTCTACCATATGCATTATTTTAGTGAAGCCCTTTTCAATAATAGTATGATTACAATATTCATTCGTGCTATTACACAGTGCTATTTTCATTGTTGCATACATTTTAATTATATATCACTTACTTATCCTTTTCACTATTGACAGGATTTAAGTTATTTCTACTTAAAAAAGATTATGAATTATGACCATGCACATTCTTATTGCTATCACTTTGGTCCATGTGTCAATGAATTTCTTTGGGTACACTTAAGAGTGGAACTGAAGGTAGAAATGTCTTCCACTTTAATTGATGATACTTAATAGTTTTTCAGACTACCTTACTTTATGCTCCCACAAATTGTTCCACATTTTTGTCAACATCTACATTTTCATTTCAGTTATTCCTTCATTAAATGCTATCCCATTGCTGTTCATTTTTCACTTATTTGACTAGTCAAGATACTGAGCAACCTTTTTGGCCCTTTGGATATTCCCTTTTCTGAAAGATATGTTCAAGTATTTTGCCCATTTTTTTATTGAGTTATCATAATTTTGTCCTTAATTTGTAGAAATTCTTTATATATTTTTGGATAAGTTTATTTTGTTAGTGATTTGTATGGCAAATATCTCCCATTTCATGTTCTTCCCCTTTCAATTATTAATAAAAATGTTTACTTCAATTTATAAGTTTTATTTTTTGAATTTTAACATCTTTAAAATATTTCTTTAGTATTATAGCATTAGACTTTCATGTCAATATTTAAGAAGTGATTGTATGTCATGATATTATATATTTGTATTCTTTTCTGTGAATTGTATTAGTTTTGTATTATACGTGGTTGTAAAATTCACTTAGAATGAATTATTTTAACTTTTCCAAATTAGTATCTTATTGTCCCTACAACATTTAAAAATAAGGCATCCTTTTCTTATGCTTCTACAGCATTATAATATGGTCGTTTCTGTTCTATTCTATTTTATTCTATTTACTTGTCTATATAATTAAAACAAATTCCTTACCCATTGCTATAGTTCTGTATTTCCTGACATCCAGTAAGGAAGTCTTTCTATCATGTTCTATTTTTCAAGATTGTCTTTACTGTATGTAACCAACTACTCTTCTACATACATTTAGGATCACTTGTCAATTTATGCAACAGTGTGACTATATTAAATCTGCACATTAATCTTGGAGAACAGGTATCTTTACGATTTTGATCTTTTCAACCATGTGTCATAGTTTTCTGAGAGCAGTTTTACACATATATTAGAATTATTACATTTGAAAATAATATCAGAGAGGCATATGAATCATCATGAACACTTCAAAAAAATTTTGGAAAGTGAAAGTACTCTTATAACTAGCACAGATCAGGAAATAGAGCATTGCCAATGTTCCAAAGCCCTTGTTGTGACTCTTTTCAAGTTTACTTTTGAACTTTAAATAATTGAATCACCCAATAAGGACTCTTTCGCAGTTGATTTCTTTGGGTCAATATTATATTTAAAAAACCTACTCATAATTCTATATATTTTATTCCTTTATTCTCATTGCTATATATATTTTGCATTTTGTAAATACATAAATTATTTTATTCATTTTTACTATTGATGACTATATGAAAGATTTCCAGCATGGGATTATTATGAATAGTGCCACTATTCACATATGTGTGAGCTTTTGAATTTTCATTGGTTATATACCTAAAAGTGGAACTACTTAGTTCTATTGTATGAATGCATTCATGTTTGATAGATGTTGCCAAAGAGTTTGCCAAATAGGTTTCATAATATCTGGTATTTCTGATACTGTTATAAATGTAACCCATTTTAAAAAAGAATTATTAGTTTAGTCCTATTTATCATTGTTTTTTGTTTTATTTTTTGGAGAGTTTTGTTTGTTTGTTTGTTTTGCTATAGGGTATGTGCGCTCACCAGAAAGACAGAGACAGATAAAGAGATAGAAAGTGAGAAATCACCCTACGGGGTGATGGACACACCGCAATCCTTTCTCCTCCAATCTCCTTTCCGGATCTTGGGCATGCATGCACAAGGGCTTGGCGTGAGTTTAAGCCACCGGATCTGAGACTCTAACCACGGTCGACTACACGGGAGTTCAGAGACATAGCCATTGTGCCAACTTATGGTCCTAGTTGTTTTTTAAAACTTAACCAGAGAGAGACAGAGAGGGAGAGGCGGAAGTGAGGAAGCAAGTCACCAGGTCCAGGGCTCAAACTACAGTTAACCATGTGGGTGTCCAACACCCTAACCAACATGCCAACTGCTGGCCCTAAAAGTAGCCCATTTAAAGTGCTCAATTTTTACTTGTTTGGGTTTAAAGAAATTTAATTGATTTCTATTTTATATTTATATTTCATCTAGAAAACTTACTAAAGTTATTTATCAGTTTCAATAATTTAATTATAGTGCCTATTAAATTTTCTGCATATATAACTATCCCATATATAAATAATAAGCTTCTTTTTTCCCTTTTTTTCTAATTCTGCTTCCTTGGTCTGTGTCTGTTACAAATCTATAATAGAAATAGTGATGATAAGGCTTACAATGATATACCATTAAGATTAATATAGTTTCATAAGTTTTGATACACATCCTTTTCATTACTAGTTTTCAGAAGTTTTTATTGTGAACAAATGTTGGATACTATCACATGTGTTTCCATACCCATTAAGATGATCACATGATTTTTTTCTCTCCCTTTTTTTTTCTGGTAACAATTGTGTTAATTATTTTAAGGCGTTGATCTCATCTTGCATTTCTGTAATAAATACTGTCAACAGAGTCTTCATGCCACATTACTACAATCAGCCATGATCACAGGGGGGGCTTCAGATGCAGATGGTGTGTTCAGATAAAACCCAATTATGATCCCTGGACCTTCCTACACAGCGTTCAGTATCACACAGCAGCACTCCTCCTGCATGCACCACCACAGCTGGTCCCAGTCTGATTATGTAAAAGTGATTTTCATAGCTTCGTCAAATAACGAGTTTGGACTGTAATTTTTCTTATGTTAACGTTGACAAAGGGCAACATGAAGATCATTTTGACCTCAGAAAGCAAAGAATTATTGTAAGGTTGGCATTAAATCTGCCTTAAATTGTTGAAATAATACCTTAATGGAGCTACCTAAATCTAATGTGTTTCCTTATAAAAAGGTTTTTAATAAAAAAGTTAATTTCTTTTTTAGTTATGAGATTATTCATATTTTCTGTTTATTTTTATTGTCAGTTTTGGTAAGTGGATTTTCAATTCATTTGTATCTAAACTTTTATTGGCATAAAGTCATCTCTTTTCTTTCTAACGTTTAAAACATTTACAGTGATACCTGCTTTTTAATTCTCACTATTGATTATTGGACTTCCCTTTATGAAAGCATATTTTTTTATCCCTTACATCTTCAATATTTTTTTTTAACTTTCTTGCTCTGTGCTATATCGAGACATCTTTACCCATGAAAAAGAGTCGAAGATGGCAGAGTACAATAAAGCTCATTGGAATGACAGATGTCAGATGACTATAAATGCAACCATTCTATTGGCTCCCCTTACAACCCAGCAGGCTACTGATGATAACACTCTAGGTTTTCCTGGTTAGGAATGAAGAGAGTTTCATATTTCTTTTAAATTTAGCTAAATTCACAGGAAATCAGAAAAATACAAATAAAAGTATATTATTATTCCCAAAGAAGGGCAATGTGGGAAACGATTTAACACAGAATATTCAGTAAACTATCAAAGGTGTCTCTGTGTGATTTAGTATAATTGGAAATACCAGAACATCAGCAGATGAATCTCAATCATAGATATACAATTTATAATTCAAATAACTGTTCTAAAACTAAAGCTTACCAAATAAGGAAATGTCTATTTTTTTTTTTTTTTTTGCAAGCCTATGATCAACAGATTTCGGTTGTGTGACTTACAAAACTAACACTGAAACAGTTTATTGTACAAGAGGTTTACTGGAAGGTGAAAACTCAAGTGATCAATACCATGAGAGGGAAGAAAAGAGGCAGGTTTGAGAAGATGGAGTAGTTTATTTGGGACATAATCTCAGTGGATGCCTCCAGTAAACTCATGGGGAGCTCTGAAATTGGAATGACCTCTGTATATATGATGCTTAACAAAAGAGATATGTTCAAAGAAACATGTCATTAGGCAATGTTGTAGCGTGAACATCACAGTGTAGCATGATCACTACACACCTAGGCTATATGGTATAACCTATTATAACCTTATGGTACCACCACAGTCTCTGTGGTCTGTCACTGGCCAAAACATCCTTATGTGGCACATATGTGTCTTAAGTTTAGTTGGAAAGACAGGCTTCTATATCTTCACATTGTTGAGTCAAGGCCACTTCCTGGTATGTGGTATGTTTCACAAGTTTGTTTTGTAAGGCCCTGGTCTACATAAACAACTTAATGATTAAAACAGATCACAGGGATGACCCACTGTATCACAGGAGTTAAGTGCTGTGCACTGGGAGTTATATCCCACAGGGCTGACCACCGTTCAAGTTCCATCCCCATGGCTTGAAAAATACACTGGGAATATGTATGCCTGTGCCCAAAATCCTTATGGGAAGGAGAAATGGAAGAAAAATGAATTCCAGCATGACCATGCCCTATTGAAGAAAGCTTTAACTCTCTCTCTCTCTCTCTCTCTCTTTGGCAAGTGCACACACTCTTTGACAATTAAAAACAAAACTATTTTAAAATGAATTTCAAAATTTGCAGGCCCTTTTAGATTTCTTGGCAAAGATTTTGAATAACACCTATGTATGTGATTATTGCCCAGTCATTAAAGAAAGTTCTATTTGGAACCAGAAATCTCTTTCTCCTCAATATACCCAGATACTAGCTGTTGGAGATAATTTAGCTTCTTAAAGTTGCCTACAGTTGTGTCCTTCCGTAGGCACTGACTTCAACTGCAGGAAACTGCATTGCCCCAAGGACACATGTATTTTGTGGTCTGGGTGTAATGATGGTGAAACACAAGGCTGAAATACAATAGCTGGTCCCTTTGTCTTAATTTGGTATAGTCGGAAGAGGCCAGCTTCATGAATCCTGGTTGAACAGCATGAAGTCCTGTTTGCAAGTGTCTTGTCAGTCAGCTTTCCTCTTGCCTTACTTTCATAGACATGCCTCCACACAGCAGGCAACTCTCTTTCAGAGTTTGTTTTCAGGGAATATAGTCTAAGTAAAGATAGATATATAAGAATTGGTTTAATTTTCTTGACATACTAGGAATGGCTTCCATGAGTAATTGTTGGGTAGATAAGGAGAGACATAGCATTCAGTGCAGTGACACAACTTACACGAGACCAAAAAACCTAGAAAAACATTGTACATTCATCATGACTTGCTTTCTTTCATTCTCCTGATGAACAGGAGAAAGCCATGGGTTATAGCAAGGATTTATCAGTTTAGTTTTGTCAATAGAAAACCAAAGGACAAAACTAAAACATACAATTTTCAGGCTAGGGACATATTTTAATATTCTTCATCACCCATTTTCCCTTAAGCCACTGATACTTTCTACTCCTAATGCCTTGAGTGATAACTGAGTATCACAGAATCATCAATGTTATTAGTTGATTCAATAAACAAAGCATTATCCTGAAATAAAACAGAAAAAAATAGTGTCTATCTCATGAACAGTATGTTTTAGACTAATAGAGTCACAGTTACAATTTTTTTGAGATATTTTTGCTATAGGGAGTGTGTGTTCCCAGCAAGACAGACAGAAAGTAAGGAATCACCCCCCCCCCCAAGGGGAATGGCCACACCTCAATCCCTTCTCCTCCTTTTTTCTCTTGGTATTTTGGGCACGCACACACACACATGCCTGGCATGTTTGAAACTGCCGGGTCAGGGACTCGAACTACAGTTGATTGTGTGGGGAGTCCAGAAACATAATCATTATTCCATTTGCTGATCCCCAAATTTATTTTTTAAGATCAATAACGTACATACAGAACATAGTTAACAAAAATTCCATCAGGGAAAATAAATTATATTCCCAAATTCTATAAGGCCAACTTTCATGTTGCTGTTACTAATTTTGATTGTCTTTCTCACCAGTTGTATTTCCATATCTGATCATAAGCCCCAACTCTATTTGTGTTTTGCTTTCCTTCTCTTATCTGGCAACTCTGAGGGTGTGGGTGATGCTCAATAGAAATAACGTGCAGGAACTCTATGAGCTGAAAAGCGCAGACACTTGCCAGGAGCACAGTGTCCTTTGCAGTGGACTTCACAGCTTTCTCTTAAATTCTCACCACAAGGACTTTGAACAATACTGTACCCTGAATATGTGTCTGCTTTTAGATTATATTTAATTTATAAGTTTGCATCGTAATTTTAAATGGTTGTGAAGGATTATGATTTCAGCCATGTTGCGAATATGGACATTTAAAAAATAAGATTGTCACATCATTCTTCTAAATGTTTCCAGAGGACTCTAAATACCATAGTGCTTTAATAACTGCCAACTTCATCTAAAAAATACTGGAGGAAGTTCTGTTTTTGCATCAGATATTTTGAAATCAGTATTCTTTCTCCATGAACTTGTGTTTATATTTATTTCCTTCACATGACTTTATGTGAATATATTTTTTCATAAAATGCTTTTATTAATCATACTATTGTGTTCTTTACAGCAAAAGAACAAAATATAAGTGTGTGTATATGAATGTGTACACACACTCAAGAGAAAGAGAGGATAATTTTTTTTTTTTCTTTTTTGGAGAGGTTATTTATTTATTTATTTATTTTGCTATAGGGCGTGTGCGCTCACCAGAAAGACAGAGAGAGACAGAGAGACAGAAAACAAGAAATCATCCCCCTGGGGGCATGGCCATGCCACAATCCCTTCTCCTCCATTCTCCTCTCAGGATCTTTGGCAGACACGCACATGCACCGGGGGTGGTGTTTATATTTATTTCCTTCACATGACTTTATGTGAATATATTTTTTCATAAAATGCTTTTATTAATCATACTATTGTGTTCTTTACAGCAAAAGAACAAAATATAAGTGTGTGTATATGAATGTGTACACACACTCAAGAGAAAGAGAGGATAATTTTTTTTTTTTCTTTTTTGGAGAGGTTATTTATTTATTTATTTATTTTGCTATAGGGCGTGTGCGCTCACCAGAAAGACAGAGAGAGACAGAGAGACAGAAAACAAGAAATCATCCCCCTGGGGGCATGGCCATGCCACAATCCCTTCTCCTCCATTCTCCTCTCAGGATCTTTGGCAGACACGCACATGCACCGGGGGTGAGTTTAAGCCACCGAGTCCAGGACTCAAACCACGGTCGATTATATGGGAGTCCAGAGACATTGCCATTACACTATCTGCTGGTCCCAAGAGGATAAGATTTTTTTAAATATTGAGATTTTTAAACTTTGAAAACTGTCTGATGAGTTATCACTTTGATCATTATTTTCTGTCACAAAATTAAAAAAATATATATTATACCTTTGATAACTAATTATTAAACAAAAATCTGTTGAAAGTCAGTCTGTGCCTAACATGATTGGATGATCTCCTCTTCAATTTACTACTTATTCCTAGAAGAAGAAAGATTTTTTTATATCAATTCTATTCTTGTTTTTAGTTGTTATATATATAGGTATTTGAAAAACACTTATTTGCCAAATAATTAGGTATAAGTAGAAAGAGGTTTTTTTTGTTATCATGATATCATTTATGTCTTTCAAATCTTTCTGAGTTATATCCTCCAAATCACTCAATTATCTAGTGCCAGAAATTATTTTATGCAATATAAATTATTTCTACCTAATTTGTGTTAAAATAGTCATTCAATTCCCCAGCCTCACTACATTACAATATGTGTGTGTGTGTGTGTGTGTGTGTGTGTGTGTGTGTGTGTGTGTTTCCTGGAGGTCTCTGCCTTTATTCTTCAGTAGGAAGAGCAATGATTGATTGAATATGAGGCAGTGAGAAAATGGAACTAGAGAAACGGGCTTGTCTTTAGATGGATCAATATCAGTAATGAGAGCCCGTGAAAGCTGAACTTCTGAAAATTAATCCACTTAAAACCGTTTCTACTTACCTCTATCTTCCTTGCAAAGTCTTTTTTTTCTAATACCAGTACTCTAAATAGAACACTGCTTACCAGTATAAATTAGGTTTTTGCTTGTAAAATGGACAAATTTGTGAAATGATTAAGTAAGGAAATAAATAAAACCTAATATGTTTAAGCTTATTTAGTGATGATGTACAATTTAAAATTACTTTTAAGAATCATCTTAAGTAGTTTTTTAAAATTTATTTTAGAAAAGAATTTAAGCTACAAAGTATTTTTTTTTTTAGTGTTTTTGCCATAGGGCCCATGCACTCAGTGGAAAGAGAGACAGTGAAAAGGAAAGTGAGAAATAATCAACCTCAGGGGATGGTCATGGTCAATCCCTTCTCCTCTATTCTCCTCCTGAGATTTTGGGCCCATATGCACATGTGCCCGGCATGATTTTCAAGTCTCCAGGTCCAGAACTCCAACTATGGTCAGTCATGTCACCTACTGGCCCCTATATGACATTTTTGACTGCTGAAATTAATCATTAATAAAGTTTCCATAATGTTACAGTTGGCAGACATAAAAGTTTGTTTTTAGAGTTCCTGTTTCTTCTTTTGTTATTAATGGAGTTTGTTTTTCTATTGTGTTGTCAGGAAAGTCATGACACTTTTGCATATTATGTTATGACTTTCCCTATGACATAATAAAAAAATCAGGCATTTTTCATTGGCTTTTGAAAGGGATTGCGGCATGGCCATCCCCCCTGGGGGGGTGATTTTTTGCTTTCTCTTTCTCTGTCTCTCCCTGTCTTTATGGTGAGCGCACACGCCCTATAGCAAAAACCTCTCCAAAAAAACAAACAAAAAAATACAATTAAATGTGAATATAAAAATCATAAAATATTTATAAAAGGTATTTTTTTAGGTAAAGAAAAATATTTAATGTTCAACATGATGGTTCCACTTTTATTTTTTTAATTGCATATGTTTCTTCTGGGCCAAAAAAAAAAAAAAAAAGGAGAGGGATGGAGAGGGGAAGGCTGAGAACTCTGATAGCCCAGTGGGGGTTGGAGGGTTACAATGAAATGGTGAGGGCACAGAGATGTACAAAATAATACATTGAGTGTAAAATTACTGATTTTGCCTGTAACTAGTCAAGGGCCTTTATAGTCTCTTAGATTGCCTATTTCAGTATAATCTAAGTGATTTGCCATGTGTTAGAGTCATAATTGGGAACAGAGAGCAGATGTCTGGGCACACAGACTTTTCCTTTTTTTTAACAGAAAAGGCTTTCCTGAGCAGCTTCTCCCAATAGTTTTAGAAGATTTTTCTATTCAAATGTTGCAATTGGAAAGGTTTGCTCAAGGGACCATTTTTTTCCTACTCATTAGCACTGGATTATCAAGATTTCTTGATCTCCATTTTCCCTTTTCTTGCCAATCCTAACTCTGGGCAAACCCTACCAGTCAGTACTCCAGCTTCCAACCAACAAAACAAGATGCCAAAAGCCATGAGGAAGGGATTCTCTTTGGCCTCATGACAACCCCACCTTACCTAGCCTCAGCAGGACATGAGCCATGCTCTCCAGTACCTAGTTGACTCTCTGTTTCATTTCCCAAAGTTTCTGGGCTTAACTTTTTTATTCTACTCAAGTTCCACACTCATCCCACTGTCCTCACTAGTGGTCAGTAGCCTTACCTCCTCTCTCTGAGATCCCATAGCTCTTGGGCACATATCATTTTTTTGTTATTCCATCTATTTTATGCTTTAAGAACCTGGGTATAAAACTGGCTAGTGATGAGACCAGTATTTGGCATAATAGCTATGTCACTGGACTCCCATGTAGTCAACTGTGGTTCTAGTCCTGGACTCAGTGGTTTAAACTCACACTGGGCATGTGTGCGTGCGTGCCTAAGATCCCAAGAGAATGCAGTAGAAGGGATTGCAGCATGGCCATCCCCCCTGGGGAGTGATTTCTCACTTTCTGTCTCTCTGTCTTTCTGGTGAGCGCACGCACCCTATAGCAAAAATCTCTCAACAAACAAACAAACAAACAAAATACTAGCTAGTGAATTGTACAAAGTTATTTACCTAGTAAGAGGTAGAGTCAGGTTTAGAAGTCAGTTCTCCTAAATTCAAATTTGTTGCCTTTTCTAAATATTTTATCAAATGCCTTTCACATGAGGAAAACACAATTTTCCATAACAAACACAGAACCTTGAATAGAATAATCTTCAAAAATGGGACTGGTAACTCAAGAATGCAGGGCTATGCTACTGTCTTTCTTTTTCCTCTTTGGTTCATAATTTTTTTAAAAAATAATCTGGCATTGGGACCAGCAGATGGCTTAGTGGTCATGTTGCTGGACTCTCACGTATTCAACCACAGTTCAAGTTCCAGACCCGGTGGCCTAAAACTCACCACGCACATTGAGTGCATGCCCAAAATATGAAGAGGAGAATGGAGGAGAAGAGATTATGGTGTGGCTGTCCCTCTAGGGGGGATTTCTCACTTTCTGTCTCTCAGGCAAATACATGCTTCATATTGAAAAAAAAAAAAAATCTCTTTCTGGCATCATATTGGTTCACAGACAAGAACTACAGTCCTTTGATAGTTAAGAACTTCTTCTCTTTGGTTGAACTATAACTGGTCAGAATGGGATTTTTCCAGAGATTTTAAAGTCCACAAGATTTCTTCATTCGCTTGGTTGGCTGGTTTCTTCTTTTTTATGCTTATCATGTTACCTATGTTTACTTTCTCTTTATCTTCCCTTGGTGTTTAAGAAAGTCTATAATAGCTATACTCTAACTTGCAAGGGCTCACACAAAATAGAGATTAGTGGCAGGCAACCTCTAAAATGACTCCCAAGGATCTCTATCTCCAAGTATTCATGCGTTTGAGCAATGCCTTTGAGTAATTAGTCATTTTGTTTCAAATAAATGAAATGATACACAAAAACACAGGTTTTTTTTGTTTGTTTGTTTTAATTCACCATGTGAGCGTAGGTTGATTAACTGACTCACCTCTTAAAAACAGAATACTGTCATGGCTATAGGATGTTGCTTCCAACATTAAGTGATAGGAAGTGGGCTTCCATGTTGATATTTGACTTTTGCACTGACTTGATCTCTCTGTTTCCCTCTGTTGCTGAGGCTTCAAAGCTAATTCTTCCTTGCAATTTGCTTCTATTTGTAAAGTCTTTTTTCTCAAAGAAGTGACTATTTCTTTTTAAGGGTATAATTCATGTAATATTTATCTCTCCTTTCTTACACTGCCTAATGTTTTATCTGGTACATGTTAAGTATTAAATCATGACATTTTGAATAAATGATATAGTTTGTATGCTTCAATCAGGATACCTTTACTGAACAAATCACTATTTGATGCTGTTTCTCTTATAAAGTTCAATCAAAGCATTTGTAAGACACCACTTACAAATCAACATTTTCTTCAGGAACAAAATAAATGAAATGATACACAAATACAGAAATTATATTTTCCACCACATATTCCACTTACAGAATTTACAAAAGAAGCAAAAAATTCAAATCACCACCCTAAACTATTGTTAAGTATGGATAGAAATAGATTTCTTGCACTAGGCTAATTAATAAATAAGAGCAAATGGTTTATAAATCCCCAGGTAGCATGAGCAAAAATCTGATATAAAGGTTACCATGAAAGACTTGAGTTTATTTAATTTAACAGAAAAGACCTGTGACTTAATAGCTTTTGTGTTTGTTTTCAATTTTAACAATTAATGTGGCACAGGGAAATCTTTATGCTAATGTTATAGCTCCTTGGTTAAGCACTAACACCATTATCTGCATTAATGAATAATTCATTCCCAGTTGAAAACTTAACTATATCATTTTTACTGGATATAAATGAAACTTTGAAGTGCAATTTAAGTTGAAAGAATTTAAGATTGTAGAGAATTCCCATAAACCATCAAAAAAGTGCTGCACTGGCAATATCACCTAGCACTCAAGTGTAATGGCTTTACAGAAAGCTCACGTAAGATTATAAATTTTGTTTCTTTTGTAAAAAAATATTGACGGGATTCATTTCTTGCTGCATTTTCACACTGCAGTGACTAGTTTGGCCTCTAAAATACCTAAGACAATAAGCTCTTCTTTTCTAGCTGCAGGTTGAGAACTTAGATAGTCACTAGAAAGAAAGCTGACATTTGCTTTTCCAATGCTATGTTAGCCACAACAAAAGCTTTTCCTAGTAAAGAATCCCAATACTTAAAATGGCTTACAAATATTAACAAAGATTTTTTTTAAAGCAAAAATATATAAGAAACAAGAAATGGAAAATTATTTATTGATAACATGTATGGTAATATCCTTGATTAAGCCAATATAGTGTAGTCTGGATGGGAGAGAGATTGCATTTTACATGCTGTGGTAATGTACAATAATGAATGTAGAGTAAATAAATTTTAGAAATAAAATTTTTAAAAAGATGGAATTAATACTCTCCATTCATTGATCCTAAAAACTTAATAGATAAAAAGGTGGTGACACACTCTTAAGAAAGAAGCTAAACTTTTGGAAATGTCTTGAAGTCTTAAAGAGACAGATTTTCCAAACAGAGTATCTGCCCTTCTAATCCTTGCAATCAGAGATGGGTACAACACATGTGGGAATGGAGATTTTCTTCAATATGGTAAGAGGCTAGTCCCCTTGGCCAATATGGCAAAATAGCTGGAAAACATAGGGTTTTTACCATGATACAAAAGAAAACAGGAAAAACTACAACTATCCATAATCAAACAAGCCACTGTTTAAAATATATATATATATATGTATATATAAATATATTTATATTTATATTTATATATGCATATTTATATATTTTAAGAAATGATACACTATTTTCTTATGTTAGATACTAATCTTTTTTTAAAGTTTATTTTATTCATGGTAGCATGTACCCCTGTATGACAGAGAGAGGGGTAGAAGAAAAGAGAAAAGTAAGGAGAGAGATAGTGAGGAAAGCACCTCTGACAGGTTCTCCTCACAACATAATCCCCTTTCCTTGGCCCAACAGTTCATCAGGATCCTGGGTATACACATGCACATCAGGCATGTTTTCAAGACAACATGAAGATCCAGGCTCCCAGTAGGCCCTGTGGCTTCTAGCAATGCAGAAGAGTTTGCTACCAACTGTGCCATCAGATTGGGCTTCGACACAAATCTACCATCCTCTTGTTTCCCTCTATGGCTTTAGCGAGAGTAGGCGCACAATATCCTTTATCATAAGGGAGAGGCAAATCAAAACTACAATGAGATACCACCTAACCTCAGTCAGAATGGCTTAGATTTAAAAAACAAAGAATGACAATTGCTGGTGAGACTGTAGAGAAACGGGAACTCTCCTACAGGGGTGGTGAGAAAGTAATTAGTACAGTCACTGTGGAGAAAAATATGGATGTTCCTCAAAAACTTACAAATAGAACTGCCATATGATCCAGCTATTCTAGTCCTGGATATCTACCCAAAGGATACGAAGGCACTCAGTCAGCTAAACACTCTCACGTCCTTGTTTATCCCAGCACTATTCACAGTTGCTAAGACATGGAATCAACCCAAATGTCAATGCACAGATAAATGAATAGAAAAACTGTGGCACATATCCACTTCAGAATACTACTCGGTCATAAAAAATAATGAGACCCTTGCATTTGATAAAAAAAAAATAGATGAATATGGAAGATTTACTGCTAAGTGAAGCAAGCCAGATTATATAAAAAAAAAAAAAAGGCCATTGTATGTCCTAACTTAATATATATTGCATGTCTGTCCTCTGTGGAAGAAACTGAAAGAGTGGAAAGTATAAAGTCATGGAGAGCAACCGTGGATACTAGAGACAGTGTGGAAGGAGGGTGTGAAATGGGGGAGGGTGAGAGGGAGGGAATCAAGGGGAAAAAGAAAGGAGCAAAACACTGAAGGGATTAAAAAATGGAAAATGACCTGGTTTTGATCATACATATGATAATACCTTTGACTGAACCAATATACAGTGTGTCAATCCTGGGTAAACTCATGTGGTGTACTGTAATAATACACAGGGATGAAATGTAAAATACATAAATAAATAAAGTAAAAAAAATTCTAGTATGACTTTAGCATATCTGTGTAAAAACATTTTCTATAACCTGTATATCTGTGGATTCATGTACTCTTTCTCTTGTTTTCTATTAATTTAGAGCATCTTCAACTTTATTTTAAACACCTATTTAAATATTCAGTTGTATTTTATGTATTTCTGAAAACAATTTAAATTATTTGTTAAGCTAGTTTTTGGGAAAGAGAGAGAGAGAGAAGGGTGGAAGAAAGAAAAGAAGAAAAGGTATGGGTAAATGGAGGAGAATGAAGGCAGGAAGAGCAAAGGAAAGGAAGAGAAAAGGGAAGGAAACTTAGGTGATAGTCTTGAGTCCCAGTTCTTGAAGAAGTATTCAAAGTTGGCCCAAACTCTGCTATCAGTGTTTGAAAAGCAAAAACCCTCCGCAAGCCTTCAAAGACTCAGTTTCTTTCTTTCTTTTGTTTTTTGAAGAGGTTTTGTTTGTTTGCTTGTTTGTTTGTTTGCTATAGAGTGTATGCGCTTGCCAGAAAGACAGAGAGAGACAGAGAGACAGAAAGAGAGAATTCACCCCCCGGGGGGATGGCCACACTGCAATCCCTTCTTTTCCATTTTCTTCTTGGGATTTTGGGCACATGCACACGTATACACACACACACACACACACACACACACATGCTCCAGCTTGAGTTTAAGCCACGTGGGGAACGTGGTCGACTACATGTGAGTCTAGCAACGTAGTCATTATACCATCTGCTGGTCCCAAGACTCTGTTTCTTGTGTCTTGCTCTGGTTCCTTGTTCCAGCTTTTTTTTTGGTTGCCCACAGACCCCTGGATGCATAATTCAGATCCTTCTTTGGTTTTCACTAGAAATCAACTTGCTTGGCATTTTTGGTAGAGCTTTATTCAAAGTAGGGTCCCTGGAGTGGTAATCACATAATGAAATGGGTAGTTTACTATCTCCCCAACTCTCTCTGTGGTTCATCTCCCCTTTTCTCATATCTCACCCTTTCTTAACCACCATGCCAACTGCTGGCCTCTCTCCCCCTTTTACTTGATGTCAAAATTACTAAGGACAATATAAGCTTCCTTCCCTTGTCTTATACAAAACAGTTATTTCCATTTCCAGGTACTGCACAGGCTTAGCAGCTCTGTTCCATATACAAGCTCCATATCCAACTCCAGAATTTTCCTCTTTGTAATTTTTTTGCCAGTAGCTAAATACATTAATACACACACATAAAAATAAATATACATAAATTCATATGTATTCAGAGGGACCAACAGATGGCATAATGGTTATGTTACTGGACTCCCATGTAGTAAAACATGGTTAAAGCCCTGGAGCTGGTGGCTTAAATTCACACTGGGTGATTGTGTGTGCGTGCCCAAGATCCCAAGAGGAAAATTAAGAAGAAGGGATTGCGGAGTGACCATTTCCCCGGGGAATGATTTTTCACTTTCTGTCTCTCTAGTGAGCACATACTCCTTATAGCAAAAATCTCTCTATAAAAAAGGAAACAACAAATATGTACATATTTATGGAAGGAATAAAGAAAGGAGAGAGGAAGGAAGGAAGACAAAAAGGAAAGAAAGAGAAGGAGGAGAGGAAAGTGACAGGTACTAATCAGAGAACACTCAGGCTACAGATACCGAAGTACTGAATGAATAGAGGCAGAATGGCATAGTGGTTAAATCATAGCTGTTCAAATGCAGTAGACCTTCTTATCCACAGGGCATATACCCCAAGACTCCCAAACTTATATAAGTCACAGTAAGATTTAATAATAACTAATAAAAATGGGACATTATGACACTATACTGTAATGAAAGTTATGAATGTTCTCTCTCAAAATATCTTATTGTACTATACTCACCTCTTTTTAAACAGCAATTGGCTGTGGATAACTCAAAATAAAACATAGATGAGGGGGCAGCTACTGTATTGACTTCCCTGCTTACTAGCTTCATGACCTGGAGAAAGTAGTTGAACTTGCTATGCTTCAGTTTCCTCGTCTATGAAATTGGAACGCTAATAAAAATATCCAGCTCAGTTAAATTACATATAAAGCACTTCAAACACTACCTAGCACTTAGCAAGTCATAGATAATTGTTAGCTATCATTGTTGTTACAAGTGTGATACTCATGAAAGTCACACTTGGGTGACAAGAACATAATGCCTAAAGTCAGGAGAGCTACAAATGTCATCAGTGAAACATTGATTCTAATAAACATTCATATTTATTATATAACTATGCCAAGAACGGCCTCTCGGCTAGCACTCTCTCTCTCACAAACACATGATGCATGCCCATGCGTACACACACATACCTTTTTAATTAAACCTCAACCTGACTATCCTGACACCTCTATTCTCTGAAAATATTAATCCCAGGGATCTTGGGACAAGGGAATATTCACAGCAGAACTGAGAGGAAAAATTGAAGAAAGTGAAAATCTTGGGTAGAGGGGCGGGGGAGCATTCTCTTTTTCAAAGCTTTCAGCCCTCGTCTTTTCAAACCAAGGTCTATCTGTTGAGAAAAGACACTTGAGAGCAAATTGACCCCTGCAACATCTAACATGTTCAAAGACTTAAGATGCAGAGAGATGGCTGAGACACTGCCGATTATTGGCCCTCTGTATCCTTGAGGGAGACGATCTATTCTGTCTCTGTGAGCTACTTCTATTCCAGCCAAGTGATGTTTGTTTTTAGAGCCCACAGCAGAACTAACCTAAACTCCTTAGGCTGTAACCAAAAGGAAAGATGATATGTAATGTGGTCTTTTTCCCTGGGGTGTACTGATAGTGATGCTGATCACAGCCGACTTACTCCTTCCCTTTCTTACAGTACACATTATTGGTTTTACATGTAGCAGATCCCCCGCCAGATTTTATTTTTAACACTTTATGAATACGTGTCACAGGAGCTTTGAAACTCTGACCTGTTCAGTGGACTCTCATTGTCCCTCTAGCACTCTTAGCCATAAATGCAAAGGGTGGTACAGGGGAGAAATATTTAATTAAAGCCTATAGCAATATCACCAAGAGGATAAAAAGTAATAATCTTTTGAATTTGCTTTTGTGCAGATAAAAAAAAAAAGAGCAGCCTTTCCATTTCTCTTAGATGTTATTTTCGAGATAAAAGCACTGAATTCCCAAACACTTCTTCTATTGTCAGCTTTCTGGCTTGTAACCCTCTCTCTTGGAAAACAAGAGAGGCAGAAATGTGCATAGACAGTCTTTCGCCTGAGTCTGTGGACACAGCACTGCACTTTCCTCTTAAATATCATTTTATAAAGCCAGGCTTTGCCTCGTTTATATTCCCTA